>NC_040042.1:44668949-44968949 GCF_003713205.1 Coffea eugenioides | reverse complement strand
CTTATATTTTTTTCCCAACTTTTTCTCAACTCATGGTCCAAACCTTTAAATTGTACTAATCGTTAAAAAAAATCAACTCAAAATAAACAAAGAAATCATACCCCATTCTATCACAATTACAAAAAAGTAAAAGATAAATAAAATTTAATTTATTGTAATTTATAAATAAAAAATTGTATAGTCATCCAAAAAAAAAAAGGAGAATATTGGAGAAAAGGGAAAGAGAAGAAAGTGACTTTTTTTTTTTGAGCTCCATTTATTTATTTGATATGTGCATTATGTGTCAAATTGTAATTATTAGGGGAGGTCAGTGATTACTTTTAAACTTTTAAGGGTGCTAAGTGATATTATGAGAAACCTCAAGGGAGGTTTATGATATTATCCCATATTTTTTATATAGCACTTGAACCGCAAACTGTCCCCGACACTTGAAGCTGAAAGTTGTCGAGGCCTTCCTTGATCAAAATTTGATATTTCAACCTTGTTTTTTAAAAGGGAAGCACTAATTAGTGAAGAAAAACAAAATGAAAGGATGAGAGTCAAAACTACATCCCGGGGAAAAAGAATTAAAGACCTTAACCATTGGATGACATCTATTATCAAATATTCATTTGCTTGTCTGTCGAACTTATTTCCGGTGTTAAGCCCCTATAAACTCATTGAAGAGTTGACGTGCATGTTTTCCTTCGTCTTATAAGTTAGCTAACCACGCCATTTCCCAAAAATTCATGCAGCACGGCTGGATTGACAAACAATATAACACTAAACCAACTGCCATTAATCAGTACATGCCTGCAAACTATTGGGGTACAGAAATGATCAAAACTCTACTTACATAAGCATTTCCAAATGCAACTTGGGCATTAGAATCAACCAAAAGCCCCAAGTACACAATTGTTTTCCCACATCGTCCTTATTGACCTTATTTTTGAACATATACAAAACCAAAATTGTGTCTTTAAGTGAAAGGAATCTCAACTTGTAAAAGGAACAGAGAGCAGAGAGAAGCAAATGAAAGAAAGCGGCAGTCTAGTGTTTTCTTGTGCACCGGTGGGCCGTGGCGAAAGTATCCACTCTTGCATCCAACTCTCCAGCACAGCCGCCTCTGCCAAAATCGCCATTCTCATATTCAGTTGCTTCGACGACTCAGAGATGGACGTCCACAGTCTCGTTCTCCAGGCACTGGCCCCGTTTCTTCCTTTTGTCTCCGCTCTCTCACAGCCTGCTCCATCATCAAAGAAGAAGGAAAGCAGAGCAGACTCTAGATATGATGATTACCGAGCATTTATGTGCGCAGGAATTCTAACAAGACTTCTACTTAGACACGTAAATGCTGAACAGTTATGTATGCATGCATGTACGTATGTGAACTACCCAAAAGATGTTCTTTGAAATGAAAAATCAGTTAAGCCTTAATAACAGATTCAATTAAGTAGCCTTACAAAATACCTGCAACTTCTTGTCGAAAGAAACAAGCAGAACAAAACCAAAACAATGTTGTCAAAAATTCTCTTATAAGATATTTACTGAAAATTCTATTACTTCACTGCCTTACAGATTTTAGCATCTTTTCTTCTTCAGTAACAAGAAGTTTGCCCTCTGCAAAATCACAACCCTGAATGAGGATACCAAGTTGCTTCTGTAATTTCTTCACAACATATACTTCTGGATCTTCACATATGGAGACAACAGTACCCTTTCTGCCAAGTCGACCTGTTCGGCCAGCTCGATGTGTATAGTGAACCGAGTCAGTGGGCAATTCCAGATTAACTACAAGATCACATTCTGGCACATCCAAACCCCTAGCTGAAAGCTCATTTGTTAGCAGTACTCTAACTTCCCCATCCCTAAACTTCTTTAGGATGGTTGATCTGGCAAGTTTGCTTAAATCTCCATGCAATTCTGCAGCTTTGATCCCTCGAGCTTTCAGCTTATAAACAGCATCTTTTAGCTGTTTAGTGTGATTCATAAAAGCTATGCTGGACTTAGCATCCAAAGCATGCACACATCTCCTCAACGCATCAACTTTGTGTTGTTTCCTAGTAACAAAGAAATAATGTTGAAGATTAGGTGGTAGGCTCTGAACTGCTGGCAGTTTCTGATAGTTTGAGCTTGAACTTGAGTTGGAAGTAGTCCCTGGAAAATTAATGGGTCCAGAGGGAGAGACAGATTCAAGTGTGGCAACACTTTTGGCTTGGACAAGGAGTGGATCATTTGCCCAGCTCCTAGCTGCCCTTATCACAGAAAATGGCACTGTAGCAGAGACCATGATTGTCTGACGCTCAGGCTGCCAACCCTGAGATCTATTAGAACCTTGTTGACCTGTACCAGATCGTCTTCCGACATGCTCTAAAATCCGATGTATATCCTCCCGAAAATTGAAAGCAAGGAGCTCATCAACTTCATCTAAGACCAGGTATCGACAGCTATGAGTGTGAAGCTTTCCAGCTGCGCTTATCTCTGCAATTCGTCCTGGTGTCCCAACTACAATGACCGGCTTGTTCTTCTTAAGGGCATCTTCTTGCCTTGATCTGTTCGCACCTCCCACAAGTTGCTGAACCAGTTTCTTGTCAGAAGGTCCTAATAGTTTCTCAACTTCTCTCACAATCTGCATCCCCAGCTCCCTGGAAGGAGCCACAATAACTGCTTCTATCTCTGATTTGATCTTAGGCTCATCAAAAGTTGAAGAATCTTCCTTCAGTGGGCCAATCCCAGATAAAATGGGCAGAAGATATGCCAATGTTTTCCCTGAACCAGTGTAAGACTGAATCACAACATCGCGACGCTTTAGAATTGTGGGAATTGCTGCAGCTTGAACATCAGTTGGGACCTTAAATCCTTCCTTCTCCAACCTGTCAACCAACAAAGGAGGAAGGCCAAGCTCAGAAAAAGATTGAGCAGCAAAAGGGGCTGCCGGAATGTCTGGACTCTTCTTAGCTGCAACCAACTTTTCTCTATTACTACCAACTTTCTTCCTCTTACTTTTTGGGAATTCTAGTGTAGAAACCCCATGCTGGAGTCTATTTTTCTCATTTCCAGTAGTTGTTTCAGTTTCACTCTTCAGTCCGAGACTTGTTAGCGTAAGAGGTCCAGTCTCGTGACCAACCTTACTGAAAACTGGAAGACTTTTGTGAAATGAAACTGTCTTCTGAAGCCGAGAAAATATTCTTAATGACAGATAATTGCCAACAAGAAAGCATGACCTTGTTGCTGTTAAAGCTGGCATCATTCTAAGTCCCTCTCTAGCAAGCAAGGATGTAGTCAACTCATTACACTCAATCCAACTACAAAAGGAGTTCAAAGCCTTTCAATTGCCACCTCCTAAAGAAGTAAGAACAGCTAAAAATCAGCCATCTAAACAGCAAAAAAATCAATGAAGCTACAAGCAAATTTATTAATGAAAGAAAACTCAATCTTAAACAGCAGAGATGCAGGGCTCAGAAGTCATGAATTAGCTAATCATTAACTCGCTGAAAACGCAGCATCAAAGTGAAAACATATCAATGCACCTAAAAACTTCACTCATATATCATTCAGCAATCTTCCCATTCTGTTCCTTTTCTTCAAAACAAATTTCTTGGAATGCAGAAGAACGGGAAGGAAGAAAGGGGAAGGCGATGGGAACCATAAGCAAGATTAAGAAAGACCTTAGGTGGGCTATGTTCAGTAGTCGCTACGTTTTTGTCTCTTTTCCAAAACGGGTAGACAAAAGCATCCAATTGATTAACGTTTCAAGTATGCTTAGCCAATAAGTTTCAATAGCTCAGAAAAACGAACCTTCAATGGCTTACTTCATGAAGCTTTTTCAGTCCAAACTTTGATTGAAACTACTCAACATAGACAAGTGAAGCTACAACTAAAAAGTTACAAAACTCTAATCTTTATAAACGCAGGGCACGAAATTCTGAATACAATGTTGCCTGAAGCCAAGCATAAATGATTGTGGCATTTGCCCAAACAGGTGGAGGACAACGCAGCAAAAATCATTTACCAATATTGTACTTTGCATATAAGAGTGCTAGCATTGAGCATCTCAATCCCACAAAAACTAGAACTTTTTGGGACTCCGGCGGGAAGGAAGGGGGGGGGGAGGAAGGAGAGGGTGGGTGGGGGAATCAGTAAAGTACCTCCCGTCGAAGTCGCCTCTAGTAGAAGAACATGGCAGTGGCACCGGGCGATGCTGCAGTTACAAAGACGAAACGTTGTCAAGGGGCCTCAAGGCTAAAATGATCGCGCGCACGAGCAAGTGGTAACGAATTCAATTCTCTATTTTTACCATGTGTCCATGATATCTGAATATATTCGACTATTGCCCAATCGTGAAAATTGTTATGCATTCTCATCCAATTTTCGTTTATTTACTACTAGGGACTAGGGAGGCTTTTAAATAGTGTTATTTTTGTTGTCTTTTGAATTGTCCAACTTTTACAATTTCAAGTGAAATGCCATCAAAACATTATGCTGTTGTCATCTCATTTATCATGTTATTGTTATCACATTTACAGGAAATACACCTTCCTCAAACTCAATTGATTGAGTGATTTTGCATACGAGTTCAGTTATTAATGAAAATTGAAATTCATAACATGCTTATTCAAAAAAATAAAACTTAAAAGATAATTTATCTTTTACATTTTTAATTGCATATAGCTATATAGAAAAACTCGTGTATCACTTATTCCGACATGAAAAAGAAAATTCATTTTTGTTCGTTCAAGTTCACTCGCTTTTTAACAATTAGGTTTATTTTTTAAGTAACTGTCAAAATAGCTAATTACAACTTTGAATACCGTCGCACACCTAGCGTTGATGGTATTGACGAGTAGTTAAATATGATGTAAAGTTAAAATCCCATATATTGAACTGAAGATTAAAGAAAAAAGAAGACAAGCAAATACCAGGATCAAATAGCATAGAAAAAGGGAGAAAAATGGTAAAGAGAGAGAGCAACGAAAAATCCGTTGTATGCAAAATGCAACAATCAACATCCTTTTATCCTTATCCATGATATAATCTATAACCATATTTATATAACCTGTAGAAGGGATTTTTAGGATAATCAAATCATAAGGCTTCTAACTCATTATTTTTTTTTTATATAGAATTTTGATTTTTTAATTATTAAATATCCCTTAATACCTTTTGAATTTAAAATGTAAGAAGTGTCTATAAAGGAATTTGATTTGGAGTTTATTCATAGGAGGGTAAAAAGAGATGAAACATCATTAGTCCAACTAAAAGTAAAAAAATAAATAACAATATTATAATCTTCAATTTGGTAATCCTAACTAAAATGATAAGCTATATAGAACAATACAAAAGAAATAATACAGGTGGGGCTAAATGCATAGCTCCACGATCAAAATCCACACGTTGGTAACCAGATCATACCGTGAACTCCAGGCAACACACGGTTATGGATTATTCGTTACAAAAGGCTTGGAATGGAAATTTGATTGATCACATTTGGAGAGTTAATACGTGCTTAAGCCTTGATTATTTTGCTTCTCAATCCCCAAGGAAAAAAAAAATCAAAGGTGGCTCTAAATCTTCATAAGGCTTCCATAATACAAGCTAAACCCATCCAGTAAAGAAAAAGATTCTCATTTGGATTGTTATTTTCTTTTTTTTTTAAAAAAATTATAATGAATCAATATATATGAAATAAAGGTAATTGAAAGATGCGTTTATTAAGAAGCTAAAAATCATTTTGGAAAAAATAGTAATCCATACAAAGCGATTTATAACCAAGTTGATGAAAAAACCCATAGCATTTATGGGGCTTGATAGAAACTTTTTCAATAAAAAAAAAACTGTCTTTTTTTAGTGAAAATAGATGGTGCTAATTTGGATTTCAAATTTATATCATTATGAATAGTCTCAAAATTTATAACAAATTTTTTTGATTCACTTTGATGGCATCTTATTTAGTGGAGATAACATTTTTATCTCTTTTTATCATGTAAGGAGGTGAGAACTTTTTTTAATTGTGTTAAGAAAATATTTTAACCTTTTTGGCACGTTGCACTTCATAGTTGAATGAAGTATAATTTTAGGAAACACTAGCAAATCAATAATTAGGATGATGGTATCAAATAATTTCAATTAATTAAAATTTGTAATTGATTTTTTAAACATCTCTTGTTATATGAAAGACAAGTTTTTGGATTGAACTCCTATGGAGTTTATTGTCATCTTAATGCTAGGAGTGTAGATTTAGATTGAGGGGTGTGGATTTAGCCCCATCCAAATAATATTCATTAGTAATAGATTTAAAAAATCAACAGCATACTATTCCTGAAACCTAAATTATGAAATCACTAAATTAAAAACAAATTCATACTGGTCCTTTAAATTGGAAATTTTTATTTAGAATTTTATTTTTGATAAAAAATTAAAAAAACTAATCTCACAAAAACAATAAAAAAATAACGATATAGTTTAAGATGAATATATAATAACATTTGACCATAAATAATATCTACCAAATTTGTATATATATGATCTAAAGTTCACCCTAATTCAGTTTGAATAAGAATGTAAAATTCATTCAATAAGAATAATCTTGTGTATTATTTACTATTTTTTGCATTTTTATTATTTTCTTCATATGTAAATATGTAACACTACTATGTCATTTTTGTATTCTAAATATTTTTCTTTTTTTTATGATTACTAGGGGTATTGTAAGATATTATTAGTTTTTATTTATATTTTTAGATGCCAATACTTGCAACCACTATGCTCCATTCTTGGTTTTATACAATTGTCATATTTTGGGAGGTAAAAAGTAAATATATTCTAAAAATATTAAACCAAATTGCAGGTTATGGATTCTTTTCCTTTTGCTTCAAAATTTATCTTGTAAACTGGAGGATGAGTATGGAATCAATTATAAACTTTTTCAAAAAGAGCTTGACACCATTCAATCTAAAATTATATAACAAATAACTAAATCGAGTGATTTTATTTTGAAGATACAAATATAAATATATTTTAAAAGTGTAAAACTAACGGAAAGTTATAAGAATTTTTTCTTTTGCTTCAAATTTTAACTCTTTAATTTGAGGGTTAAAGTATAAATCCATGCATAACACGATAAGAATGCTAGTACTAATAAAGCTTGCCATGACATTTCTGATTTCGGACACGCAACTTCCCTCTTCCAAGTAAAACCCAATGTATTGGAAAAATGAATCCTTGTTCCATCCATAGATTTTTTTTAGCAACCAAAATTTCAAATCATTAGTTTTACATCAATTGACGTCAACTTATCTTTTGAACTAAATGATTTGATGTATGCAAGATAGAAAATTAATTGATAAATATATTTTAAAAAAATATAAAAATTTTTTAGAAAAAAATTACATTTTAAACAAGGTTTCTAGAAAAAGTATTCGTCGAGAAGAAGAGAAAAACCTACTAATATATAGATATATATGTATAAATGTGTGTGTATATATATGTATATATAACTGAAAAATTTATAGAAGAAAGGGAATAATTCTTGAATATAACGGCGTGTGTGGGTTTTAATATTAATTTAAATTTGATAGTGTATATATTATTAATATATAAAAAATTAATTCATAAATAATGTTAAGAAAATTACGGAATTGACCAGAACTTTCTGGAAGGCTATTACTCGGTCAGTCACAAAAGCACGCTAACATCCCTCTCACAGCCTACCCAACACTAACCGGGTCCTACAATTACCCATTTTAATTTTCATTCCATTTCTTTTCTCTTTCTGGCTCCTGTCAAATTCCATCTCCAAGCCACCCCGCAACATCAAGGCCCAAAATAAACTCTTCACGTAAAATCACTTTGTTTCGTTTCTTTTCCTTCGCCTTTCTTCCAAACAGCTCCTCCGGAACCTTCTAGAAATAAAACACAGAAAAGGAAAAAAAGATCCAGAAAAAACAGCACAAACACCCTCTAACGCTTATCTTCTCTCTGATCTTTCACTCCGTCAAATGATTTCTGAGCTGCTGCCGTGGTTTTGGAGATTGCTTCTCGTTCAGAAACCTTAACGCTCTTGAATACTTCTCTATCTCTCCTTGTAAGATAAGATTCTTCCACCTTTTTTTTTCCTTCATATATCTGTATATTTTCTAATTTGAAAATTTTTTATAGTTTGTTCCTTCTTTTTCCCTTTGTTTTGTAAAACAAAACTCACATCGTTATTGTTATGTTTATCATGTTCATTTTTGCGATAAATCGTAGTAGTAATAGGAGGTATTTTGATTTCGAGAATATGTTAACTACTATTTTTTCCCTTCTATTTATTTTCTAACTTTGAATTTTAGGATTTGGATCTGTGAAATAAAGAATAATTAAGCAGTTCTGGATTCTATGGCTCCAATGCCGGTTGAACAGGCCGGCGAATCTCCCACCGGAGGGGGGGGAGGAGGAGGAGGAGGCGAGTCTCAGAGGACTCTTCCGACGCCGTTCCTCACCAAAACTTATCAACTCGTGGATGATCCTTCCATCGACGAATTGATTTCGTGGAACGAAGACGGCACCACATTTATTGTTTGGCGTGCAGCTGAATTCGCCAGAGATTTGCTTCCCAAATATTTCAAACACAACAATTTTTCCAGCTTCGTTCGCCAACTCAATACTTACGTAAGCTACAATAACATGAATAATTTAATTTTTTCCTTATTACATTTTTAGGATTAGTATTTAATTAGTGCTTATTGCTTAATTTGATTATTGTTTATGAATTAATAGGGATTTAGAAAAGTGGTGCCTGATCGATGGGAGTTTGCAAATGATTGTTTTCGTAGAGGAGAAAAAGGATTACTAAGGGATATTCAACGCCGGAAAATCTCTCCGGCAGCTCCTTCGCCGGTGGTAGCAACACCTCCAGCTGCAGTTATTGCGAATGCACAGGCGGTTGTTACAGTGGCGGTTCCGCCGCCGATGGGAGTGGTATCTCCGGCGAATTCTGGTGACGAGCAGGTTGTATCCTCCAATTCTTCGCCAGTGGCAACTACTGTTCTGCCGACGACGTGTACAACGACGCCAGAGATTCTAGAAGAGAACGAAAGGTTGAGAAAAGAAAACGCGCAGCTAAATCGAGAATTGAATCGGCTGCGGGGTTTGTGTGGCAATATTTATAATTTAATGTCAAATTACGCCGGGAATCAGGCGGAGACCAGCGGAGGAGAATTGCCGGAAGAAAGAGCTTTGGATTTGATGACGGGAAGACGGGTTACGGTGGAGATGGACGGAGGCGGCGCCGCGGGTGGTGGTGCAGTGAAGGCGGAGGAGGAGGAGGAGGTGAGTCCGAGGCTCTTCGGGGTTTCACTTGGGGTAAAGCGCGTGAGAAGAAGCGATGACGAAGATAATGAGAGACAAGGGAGGGATCATAAGGAGGCGGATGCATCGGAAGGGAAATCAGAGCCGTCTGATTGCAGAGTTGATAATCATCGTGATGATCAAGCGTGGTTAGATATTTCGATAAGGAGAAAATCGGAGGGCGAGAGTTGACTTGACTGTGTTCTGTTCTGTGGAGCAAGGAGTTAATCGGGGGTATGCTGTGGGGACCGCATAAGAACTACGAGGAAGGACAGAGAAAAGTAGGATATGGTCCTCGTGGATAACGAACACGTGGTGCGCAAAGGTTTATTTTCTGAAGTTCTGGTCTTTTCTGGAACCTGGGGAAGCTGGCGTGGTAGGCCCCAAGGTTTTCTTTAGATCCAAAAGGACAGTAAAAGATAGGCTGGCAGGTAATTGAAACGGCTTGGGTCCACCGGAAAGCTGAAGAAAGTGGAAAATTTTTAGAAACTGAAAGGTCAAAGAGTCGAAGTTGGGCTTTGGAAACAATTTGTGGTGGATAAATTTTGGGCTCTGGAGAAGTTGCGAAATGAATTTCAAGCCTTTCATTAAGAAGCTGGATTGGAGCCCAATTGCAGAATTCTTTTGAGTAGAATGAACAGATAAACATGACTGGAGTTTCTGTTCAAGATTAAGAACTAATTACATGCTGAACAGAATATTTATTTTTCTTTTTTATTTTCAGGTCAGAAATGAGATACTGTGTACAACATGATGAAATGTGTGTATAGTTTGATTTTGGTAGTTCTACTCTATTTACTCGCAGTGGATCAGAGAATATCTAGTCGGGGAATTAGTGTAGATTTGTTTGAGAGATTGTGGGCCACGGAAATATCAAAGTAGCATTCCTGGGGCTGGTGTCTGGAAAAATTATGGACAATAGAGTGAAAGTGCTCTATAGAGTGAAAAATTCCCGGGGGCTGGTATCGAAATTCTTGACTTATTTCTGCTTTAACATGCACAATAATGGTTATGTGTATATTTGTTTCTTTTTTTGCAAGTAATAGTCATCTTTATAGCTTGGATATGCTATATGGTTGATAGCTTAATCATGGGTTGGGGATGGATGTGCTATCAATTTGGTTGATAACTTAATGGCAGGATTCTCGTTACGTAGTGCGGATATGCGATTGGATTTTTGCTCTAAGATGTACAGTAGTAAGAGATGTTGCTTGGATAGGTTAATCTGTAGATAGCTTAATTATCGGGTGCTTGACTTTTAAAAAATTTTGGAAAAGTGAAAAGTCAAGGTTCAATTCTTGTTTTTTACTAAACTTATCACTTAATTGTGGCTGTTACCTTTAGGTGGCTTTCTTCGTCGGTTTCCCCTCCTCCTCTCCTTAGATTAGATTAAAATAGGTTATACAATTGTTATCGTTGCGACAAAAAAAAAAAGAAGATATTTAGAGTCACTTTCAGCTTGCAATAAACCATTCCAGCCTGTTTAGTTTTAGAGATTGAAATTTTGATTTTTCATTACTCCATTCGTGTGAATAAGAGTTACAGAAAGTACAAAAATCATCGATCGTTGGTATGGTGCACAATCCTCTGGTTACATCTTCATGCCCAAAAACGATGGGGGCGTTATTGCCATTCCATGAAGTCAATGAATCGATTTTATTGCCATTCCATCAAGTCAGTAGATAAAGATGCTTTATCTATTTTAAAGCATCTTTTTGTAGTCTTTATCCTTTTCTTTTAGTGAACTTAGTTACGATTCAAAGAAGTTTATTCTCTCTTAGAGATTTCTAATGAGAATTTTTTTTTTATTATTCTCCTATGGATTCTTGGTAAGAGCTTTCTATAGCTCTTGTATTTCTTTTATTAAATCTATTTTTTTTTTCAGATTTGATTGTGACATTTGGGATTCTTTATACTTTTTTTGTCATATTTACCATTGGGAATTAAAACAGTTAATTTGCAATCTCGGAGGCATAAGTATGCCCAGGTCTTTATACATATAAGTAATTTTTTTTAGTATTTTTGCAGTTTCACGGTTTAATTTTTTAATTAAATTTTCAGATTTGTAGCATGCAGTATTTATTGTTCAAATCTGTTCATAACTATATATAGTTGTGATTGATATAATTTCAGCCATTAATGTAGATTTAATAAAATAATGATATTTTTGTCTAAAAAAAAAAAGAACTTTTAGAGGGCTACATTATTGCTATACTAGAGCTGGTTAGACTAATATGGTATCTAATTTGGAACGCCTGATTCCATGAAGGAATGTACCTCTAGTCACGTAGAACGAGTCAACTTGAGAATTTTCGGCTGAATAACAACAAAATCTAATAATTGTTGTAACAGCTTCTTAATGGCAAATTAACATCAAGAGGGCCGATTATGAGCATGACACATTGCCAATTTGCCCCACCACAGTCCATAAATGATCATGTAGCTGTTGTCCTCTAAGCAACGTCCATCCCTTTTTTTCCACAAAGGAAGCTGCAGCGAGAGAGCAGCACCAGAAAGAAACTCCCTGGAAAACTCTTACTTACCCAAGTCTTTAACCCGTTCGCGTATATCTAGTTGCGCATCAATGCAGAAGTTCGATCACTCACTGCATACACCGACATGCAATCGATTGAATTGTGCAAATTTTCCTGATGAATCAGCGTTCAATGTTGGAGATCACTGTAATATCAGCTCAAGGCCTTAAAGCCTCCTCCTCTTCAACTCTCTTCCCTCCCCGCCGTCTTCGGCCTTTTGCAACCATTACCACAACCCCACCTTTCGCATTTAGACCACCAGCAGCAGCTACGAACATGAGTTGTAAGAAACTAAGCAAAGTTTGCCGGACAAAAGTGGATGATAAAGGAGGTGTAAACCCTACATGGGGTGAAAAGTTTCAGCTACCCCTTGATGCTCACTTCTCCTGCATGTGCCTCCAGTTATACACCAAGAAGAAGAACTTCTTCTTTACAGGCTATACTCATCTAGGGTGGTGTCAAATTCCGGTGACGGATATCCTAGATGGGCTTTTGCCGGCAGGATCCCTCCGTCACTTGGCTTACCAGCTACGGGCTAGAGATGGTTCAAGAGGTCACGGGATAGTCAATGTTGCTGTGAAGTTGGAAAGTACAGTTCCACTTCCAATGGCACATCCTCAATGGTCTTCCACATGCAGCGATACACAGTACTGGCCTGAGATGAATGCGTCTCGGATGGTCGTGGGCATCCCCGTGGAGTGTGTTTCCAGTTCCACCTCTGACAGTCTGACTGAGCCTTAAGCCACATATGGAGTACAGTACATTTGATAAGTGTAATCGTGTGTATTTCCTTTTCCCACCTGTACTGTGGTGGTGACTGGTGGTAAAGTGGTGATGCTAGTAGCTTCACAAACCAGCCAGGCTGGTATGGAGGGATTTGTACATCGCCCCTCCCCCTTCCCTGTTACCCTACATCTCGTTCTACCTTGTAACAAAGAAACAGAAACCCAACGATCGAGTAGAATTAATTTGAGAAGGCAAGAAGGTAGAAAAAGAAATGAAAAAGCATATCGTGATGTGGCTGCTTTATTACGAGTTAGAAAGATAAAAGAAAAGGCTTTATGGCTGATGCCTGACTTTGGATGGTTTTAGGAATAAGAGCTGCAAATGATCAAATATAATATCCAAACCGCATAATTTTTCCTATACAAGAATATTTTAATTTCATTTTTCTTTTTTGGCCTTCCATGATAATAATATGTAATTTCGTTTTATATCGTAAGGGAATGACTTAATTTGCAATTTTAGTATAGGAAAAAGCATTGGTTGCGGTAATTATTGCGTGAGATACTGAGACAATGGAGCTGTTACGTACAATCAACAATCTTCACAAGAATGCTAATTAATACTTTTGGTCTATTGAAAATTCTTACCTAGTGTGAGTTGTAGGTGGATGCTGCGACACTTGTTGACTTGGCTTGCATAAATCTTGAAAACAACGAATTGGTCTGCAAGACTGCCAGTTCCATGTCTGTCCCGTCCACTTGAACGAACTCTCATTTCTTGATCAAGAAATTTGGAGTCGTAAATTTTGTAGTCTAGTGATTATGGAGTACTACAACTTTTAAAGCATCAAGCAAATTTTGAATGCCATTACTAACCACTTGGAAACTTGAAACCGAATTTTTGATTGATGATAAGTTTCTAGACATCTCAAAAGAAGGAATAGAAACACTGATCAGGTCCCAACTTCTGAGTTTATATGTCCCAATTTTACTTTCTTTATCACAAAAAAGGAAAAAATAACTCAATTTTCAGGAATATCTTGGGGCAAAGTTAAAAGATTCAGGAATATATATATATATTTCCCATTAAAAGCCAAGAATCAAGAAGTCTCGCGTCTTTGTTAGGCGTGGTTCTTAAACCTTTATATCTATACGACTTTCTTATACACAAGTTTGGACGCGTCAAATTGGAATTTGGAAACATTAGCGCCTTCAGATGTTTTCCTTCCCCCTCCCTCCCAGGAGCCGCCAACGTCAACAGCTCAACCTCTTCTGGAAGCTGAACCACTACCCCCTGCCCCCCTTGAATCCTCAAAGCCACAAAATTTCACCCCGGTACACTACCTCAAAACAAAACCGGTGGATCGATGTTAATGGTGTTGTTTCATTTGCATCCTTTTTTTATCTTTGGGTTCATCTTGGCAATGGAACCTTTTTTGTTGCAGACTTGTATAAAATGATCAGTTCTGGTTTTTGAAAATTTGATTACTTTCTGGATTCTTCGAACAGATTTTGACGACTACTGAGCTGTGCTCATGGCGAGGCGACATTCAATAGATCATTTCTTTTCAAGTACTAAATTCCTAGTTTTGTTTACTAGATTATTGTTTCGTCAGTGGTACATGTATGCAATACTCAGATTTAGTTGCTAAATGGACACCAGATGAGACGGAAGGAGATGGCGATACTTGTCAGTGTGACTATGGGGAAGAGTCCAGCAGTTTGGAGGTTCTTGAGAAGTTGCGCAAGGAATTTCATCGCTGTCAAATTCAGGTATTCCCTTGTGGCTGATGGATTTTAGTAGAAGCTCCTTTATGTTCCCTGGACATTTTCTTTTTGCTTTTCTGATGACATCATTGGGAGAGCTGTAAATGTCCGTCAAAGCTCTTTCAGGCAGTTCTGCCTCTCCTTCGACTTCGAGTAGCAAAGCATAAGGTCTGAGATCGGGCTCCTCAGCTGTGGGTTTTGGTTCTGAACTGAACTCCGGAAACCAAGCTTTTCCATGCCCTTGCTCTTTAATCTGCCTTAGTTATGGAAACACAGCCAAAGTAAGATCAGAAAGAGAGAAGAGATAAGGTGTAGTAATTTACTCGGCAATACAATTTCCATCGGAACCATTATAAACAAATTGAGAATCAGGTTTCTGTGCACCCTGCAAATACATTTCTACATCTCTTGCATTGGACTGGGGAAGCAATAGGTTTTTCCCCCAGTCCCTTTGGCACTGGGTCCAGTAATGCTCAATTTTGAACACATGTACAAAGTTGTTGATTCTTTGCTCTCTGAAATTTGTTGCAGTAAACCAAAATGGGTATGCCAGAATTGTTGTCCTGATAAAGATGAATAGATACAAGGAAAATGGGAATAATAGAACATTTATAATCTGAACTAAGGTTAATCATTGCTGTTGCGTTGTTGTAGAATGTAGAAGGTTCAGAAAAGGTCGCTTCCATCAAAGTAATGACACATGAAATGCAAATAACTATTGATGCGGAGCGTGCCATCATTCACAAGCTGAGGGCTATCAGTTTCTGCCATCACCCATCAAATTCTAACAGATTTGCATGCTCTTCTTTCCTTTTCATTGAAAGCTGCTTCATGTAAATTCCTTGTACTTTCAGCTCTAAAATCCTTCTAGTTGTAGGAATTGTCAGAGCGGAGAAAGTCAAAATTACCATGCCAGGGTCAATCTTGCATGTAAATTTGATGTTTTCTAACAACACAATTACATAACGTGCTATGTATCCATACCACATAACATCTAATATTTATCCACTGATCGTCCAATTCTAAAAGTTGAAATTCTCTCTCTTTTTTTTTTTTTCCAATTCTTTAGGTTTGCCCAAACTGAAAAGTTGGAAGAAATATGTTTTCCAGCCTAATTAGTCCCTAGTCAGTTCGTTGGGACCATAAATTCAATTCCTACACCCCTGATCGTCAACGATTTCTGCCACACCACACGCATCAAGATTGCGCTTTTGAGCGACGTGATCAAATTTTGGAGGTTTTCTGGGCTATCATAATTCAACGATCACCGTCTTCTTTTTTTTTTTATTCCGAAAAATAAATGATATCATTCGTTTATCATTTAATACAAAATATGCTCAAATATTAAAATTTAATACTCAACAATTTAATAAATTAATAAATGCACCCTAAGTCTACATGATTGCCTAGTTCAATATGAAGTTCGGTCAGGAGTCCTACCCTCGAAAAAAATTAATCACAATGAAGATGGAATACCACACAAACAGGAAACAAGAAACAACACGCCCAAATTTGCTTGCTAGATTTCCTACGGGAGATGCATCAACAAGCCTTCGGGCGCCCCCCCAAGAATCTATTTTATGAATCAGCTGAAAGATCCCTTTGGAACGCTGCCTTCACACGCATCAAAGCAAATTTTTCTATACTGCCAGATTCATGAAATCCATCTTGTTTGGGACATGAAGAGGATAGCTTTAATCTGAGGTGCACCAGGCAGGCTAGAGTAGTATTATATCATTTTGAGTTGCTTCAGAATCGGGTGGGCTTAACCATAACCCAAGCCTTTTATCTCCAAGTAGCTTCCTGCAGCTTCTTCTTAATAGATTTGAAGCTACTGTGGCCCTTGTCCGACCAACGAGCTGATGCACTTCGCCTTATAAGATCCGTCACTAGAACTGATTTGAAGTTAGGCTCCACTCCATCCTCGTCATATTCTACATATCAGAAATACAGAACTTAGCAGAACTAAAGTGGACAGAGGAACTGAGAGCCAGATGCCAGGATTTTATGCAATCCAAGATACAATCTGACCTCCAGCAAAGAACAAAAATAGTTGGGTAATGTATAAATGAGCTTTGAACAACATAATCCGAAGCCCAAACAAATCATACCAAAACAGACAGAAATATTAGAAGCAAAAAGTAATCATCAACAAATAAAAACTGAAAGTTTAGTTGTCTTGGTTTGAAAGAAAAAAGAGAAGAGGGGGGGGGGGGGGGGGTTTGCTTAACAAGTAGTTACCTGAAGATGCAGGAAGCTTATATTGTTCCTTTAAAAACTTTGAGGCTTCTCTATCTTTTTTGTGACATAAGACTCGTATCAGTGTATCGGCATCACCCAAGCACCTGTGACCAGATTTATGTACCTCTAGTCCCACTGAGATGTGTTGACTCGAACTCATTAACAGTTGGATAACAGATTCAGCCTGTTCAGAGCAGGATTAACAAGAAGATGACAATATGAGCCAGCTAATCAAGTCCACAAGGAACAGAACGGTGCATTATTATACCTGAAGGGAAAACAGGCTTAGAAGTTGATGGGCAAATTTTGCTTCTTCCTCGACTAAAGAACGAGGGAGGCCTTCTCCATCAGCTACGAATAAGTCCTGGAGAATAATGCAGCAGAATAATCTACTTTGGAGGACTGAAAGAGCAATTGCATTAACTAAATCATCTTAAGGACAAATCTCCTTTTCTGTAACTTCCAAATTTGTGGAGAGAATTACAAGTAATTATATTTTAAGAAGCATTTGCACAAATGTAGAGAGAGTTCTGCCCTGCGTAGCTTCCAAAAACAGTAACTCCTGTGAGCAAAAGGTGATCTTTCATTTATAGCAGACTCAACAATATCTTAGAAATGCACCAAGTAGACGATAACCATTAAGGTTGTTTTATGCTACGGAGATGTATTCTACCACTCATTACCTGTTATCCCTTCACCTCCTGAAGAACTTTCAAATTTGTATCCCAGTTAATGTATTCATTTTTATTAGGTCAAAGGAAGATTATATGGGAAAATAAAGTCCACTACACAGATGAAGGCAAAAGAAAGTCTCTTACTATGATTTGACAGTATCCAATACCAAAATGGGTGTATCATATGTGAAAATACAAACAATAGAGGGATCAGAAGAGCTAGGTGAAGAGACTGATGAACACTTGAGGATGCAAAGAAGACAAGTAAAATATAAAGCATTCTGACACTCACTTTCAACATGTTGAGGTCATCTTCCATCAAAGGAATATCTAAATCAGAAAATGCGCATGAAGGTCCTCCATCCAGTAACACCCAAACATATCCTTCCTGTACAAGGATGAAACAAATTTTAGGGTAAAACAAAAGGAAGATTGTAAATTTGATTCATGAGCACAACATTATACCAAGGTTGCCCTAAAAATGCTGGAGACTACACGATCTCGTAGTGCATCATCAATCAAACCACAGACTTGATTAAGGGCCTGCAAGGATGCCTCTAAGAATAAAATCAATCCTAAAAATGTCTCAAATGAATGAGACACAGCCATATGGTGAATAATTTGCAATTTGGTAATCATAGAAAGCAAGTCAGGAAAAAAGATAAAAGTGCTAGGAGACAAGTTGTAAGCACTTACGCCATCAAGGTTTGGAAGTAAACTGTCTAAACGGGAATTCTCGACACCACCATGATACAAACGGTACAGGAATGATTTCCTCAAATCCCAGAAGACAACCCTTACCCCTAGCATTAGGCAATAGTAATGACAATCAGTTTGTCATATTAGCACCACAATAACAAGACTTTGCTTTCTGCATATGGAGATAATGAGAACAATTTCAAGGTTTAAAAACCATAGCAATATTTAAGTTTAGAAAAGTTTGTTTGAGAAACTTATACAGCAAAATTGAATATATATAGAAGACTCTATGTATCTGCACATAACAACTCTCACATTAAGATTGAAAACTGTCAGTTATTAGATTTATTAGCCTAGAGAATTATAACCAACTTTCAGTTATATTTTACAAACCATATCAAGTGAAGATACAAGAGAATTTTCACACCATCCAATGATAACTTAAAATACTGAAAAATCTCAAAACTATATATCTATGCAGCATCACAAGGTCAATTTATCATTTGTTGCACAACAGAAACCCAAGAATGTAAGATCTCACAGAAGACATTAAGAGTCACAATATCTCAAACTGTCATGTAGACATAATTTTGTTGTCCAGAACCAGGAAAATGTAGAAGTAAATGTTCAGTCATGAGAATTGGGACATTCAATAAAAAGTTACAAAGGAAAATTGCAACAAAGTCAACTACTTTGTTTGAAAACAGTGAGAAATGAAGTACATTTTCTGATTAAGATACAAATTTGATGAATAAATTTGGATATGACAGAAGATCACCACTCTGTCGTTATGTTTTACAAATACACAAATGATGCGCTACTTACCAATAAACTCACAGATACTTCTGATAGCATGAGCAGCAGTATCCCTGATGCAGTCAAAGGTGGCAACGAAAAGCTCATCAACTGATTCACTACAGGTATCTAAAATTCTGCCAGAAGTCTCAGGGGATTCCTCTATTGCTGGATGAACGAAAAGAAAAGGATATCACAACTTCCAAATAACTTCCTCAAATCAGTGCCTTTTAGATTTTACTTCTTTTTGTCCGAACCAACAACAAAATTAGAAGGCATGCCAAAATGGCCCTAATGTACATAATTTTTAATAGTTCAGCAGGTGAACTGAAAACTGAAATGGTTTAGTGGCTTAACAGTACACCATATGAAAACTTCAGTGGCTATTTATTTTTCTGCCAAAAACTTAATAACAATTAATGGATCAAATATTTGCAAGTTTGAAACTTACAATGTTCTCCATTATCAAATGGCCCAGCAAATGACCAAGACTTCCTGATGCCATCTTCGAGTGCAGAAATTTGTTTCTGAATATACTGCACATGAAGTAGATAAAGAAGAAATGTAAGACTAGAATTAGAATATTTAATTCATTCAGATACCAACTTGTGGAGAAAAGGCATTAACTTATAACCAATCTTCAGAAATTATTTACTAAGAATTCTTGTTACTGCATCCACTTGGCACCATTCTCTTAATTTAGATATGATAAATGAACAAAATATCTGATGAAGAAACACAGGAAGAATCCACATTAACACCCTGGCAAATGGATACTTATTCATTTTTGAAAAATAAATATACAAAGACAAAACCAACAGAATCTATCGCCACGAAGCATGCTAACTTAATGCAGATCACTATAACTGGATGAATACTCAAAAGTGTATTATCCTTCAACAAAAATCATCTTTTAGTTCCTCAGGCAAACTTTAGGCCTAAATCTTTTTCAGAAGAATTCCTAGGCTATTTTCCCTATAAGATGAACTCGTCCTTTAAATGCTTTGGCTATATCAATCTTCAGGTTTAGGAGATCATAAGAACTACATTTTCTGGGTACTGAAATTCCCCAGAGGATACTCCAAACCAAGTTTAGAACTGCATCTTGTCTGAAAGGTACTGATGCAATTCACCAGTGCCACTAGCTTGTACTCCATTTCGTCATTCATCATGAATAAAAAATGCATTAATAGGGAAACTTTCGGATGAAAAAAAAAGCTTTCTTCTTGTATAACTGCACGCAAAATTCAATGACTGGTGACCAGCAATTAAGAGAAATAGATTAGAGCTTACTTGAAGAGTGTTCAATCTGACGCAGAGTTTTGATGTTGTCAATTCATTCAATTTATTGGTAACTTCATCCTCGAGCACAGTAGACTCAACTAGCTTCTTCTTTACTATCGGAAATGTCGTCTCCTTGTAATAAGTCAGAGGTGGTATAGGTGGATAGAGATTTTGCTTTCCAACTGCATATTAGAGAAGAACTTCATACATATCAGTGACTAGGAATTTCAAATTCAGCTGAAATATATTGTTGAAATTCTAGGCAAAAGGTAGGAACATTACATCCACCACAGGTCAAGTTTTAGCCAATAAAAAACTACTCAGACAAGATCTGAAAAAACTTACATGCAAGATGTATCTGACTCTTTTGAGTACATAAAAGCAATATAGATTAGATCACTTTAGTAGCCAAAAACTTACACCCACAATCTCAAATGCATTAGGACACTTAAATGCTAGGCGATTCAACCAAATATTCTGAAATATTGAATTTTTTTTAAAAAAATTATCTCCAGGATTTGTATGTCGACAGAAATCTAGACAACCACGGGACAAATGAAAAAAGATCCTACAAATGAACATGCTGTGTACTGTGTAGGATGATCGTCCTTGTAGCATGTTTTTGTTGGGAAGTCTGTGATTTGTTGATTGCGTTGTGCCTGGGGAACGCTCCTTGTATTTTGTATTTTCTTGGGTATTAATAAAATCTTACCTACCCAAAAAAGATCCTACAAACAGCATCTTCCAGATCAAGTTTATTTCCAAAAGCACGAGAATTGTCGATTGGTGTTATTACAACAGATGGTATCCAAGCTGGTAAAGATTTCGAAAGGAAAGAAGTCCAAATTATGGTACAGATATAAAGGGGCAGAACAGATTATAATGCCTCTCTTTAACAAATACAGAGAGGCATTAAAGAAAGAAGCCACAACAGTTTCACATCCACAATTAAGTCTAACTCTATGGGGACAGAACCACTGGATCATTTCGTGCAACATGCAAATGGAACATATCTAACTGGTTTTAACCTGCTGAAGTGCAAAAGAGGCTCAAAAGATACGAAGACTTGTAAGCAAGCAAATAGGAAAGAATATCCAGATATATGTAAAGTACATGCAAACTGCTACATACCTAATTCACTTGTAACTTTCTGTAAATAAGCATCCAAAGTATGAAATATAATGGAAAGCAAAGCCTGCAGGTGTGTAATATCCATTGGTAGTCTCAGCTGAAAAAGTTGATCCAGAGTCTGCAAATCAAAGTTATTTTGAAATAAGAGGCGCAGAAGGAAACATGAAAAGAAAGAACTGAAAGTGGACAATTCAACTGAGGCAGCCAATAATTGAATTATTCTTGTATATTGAGTAGCAAGACCAAAACAGAGGACAAGAACAAACTTATAAACCAAACTTCCCTTGATCTTAGAAACCATCACATTATGTACCATAACCTAGACAAATGGAAACCTTGATATACTTCAGTGAACATTAACTATAGAGACATCACATGAAATTTGAACTTTAGAGATTCAAGAAACATCAATAGTCAAGCTAAGTAAGGTTCCCAATGCAAACTCCTAGTGATTCTACTTCACAGTTGTGTAACAGCGACCAAATGTGTTCGTTGCTGACATTTCACCACCAGGCACGGGACTTGTTCTCAACAGATTATAATAAAGCTATAACCAGCGTTTTTGAAATTTTGGAGTGCAGGCATTGGGATCATTTTGAAACAAAATTAATATTTTTTTAATTTCAGAAAAGTTGCTTGGAGTTCACTTTTTTTTTGGTTGGGTGGGGGGGGGGCAGGGAATCCCAACCCAGGCAGGAAACCTGCACCATATAAAAGGCTTCAAATATTCCTGGAAAATTACCATTATTTAATGCATATACCAGGGGATATGAATGTGGTATTTGGAACTTTTAAACCGATAAGATCTTCACTATGACTTGAAAACTTTCTTCGCCCTTATCAATAAAAAAATTCTGTCAAATTCAAAGAGAGCACATCTTGGGTGATACATATGGACAAGAATGATGCCATCTGCAGAGATCTCCTTAAACACTGAGCATGAATTGGTACGAGGCTTTTACAAATTCACATAAGCTTTACAACAAAAGCACTTCAACATTTTGTTGTCTTCCTATGAACCCTCAGCCTTTAGCCCTCTGTTTGAACATCTCTCTCTTATTGTTACATTTGCATTTGAAACAGAAAACTTTATTAGTACAAGTAAATGCACAAAGCACCAACTTCATAAGTGTCTTAATTAATGACCTTTCTATTGAAACTCCTCCAATTACTACTGAATGCTACTTATTAATGAATAAATGTGGGAAAAAAGGGGAGAAAACTTGAATTAAAGAACAACGTATCCCAATGAAGGCAAAAATAAAGGTCAATATGCAGTATCTGTACAAAATTCCCATTCTATAAGCCATCTGTCACTAAAACCACTCTACCTTGCAAGTAATAAGAAAATGTAGCAATAGACAAAAATGCATTAGCAAACAAGACAAACCTCCTCTATGATCCTAAACACTTCAACTGCTGAAGGTGCTTGTTTTTGCTGATGTGACAAAGGTTCCCAATTCTGCAAATGGTAACAATATGAATACACTCAACAATAGGATCACAACTCCACTTGCAGAAGTAAACTGTAACTCGAAACACTACAGCCATCCTGTATACTTGTAAAATGCTTAATTCATGTAGACCAACCTTCTTGCAGCTTAACACTGACTGAACATGAAACATAATGTCTAAGTCTGATAACGCACGGAGTATTACAAGAGAGTTGCAGCTATGAAATTGTTTAAAGAACAAGGAAACATTTAGGCCCATCATATCATTTAATTGAAATATAAGGGAATAGTGGCCAAGTATGGCCACTACTTCCTTTTGGTGTATAAGTATTTATTAGAGAAAGAATAATAGGTAGTTCTGATTTTCAATCAAGACAATTGACATAAATTTGCATCAGAAAAAGAAATTAAGGCATTCAATGAAGGTTGGAGCAACTATTTCAGCTATAATTAAATGTAATCTCAGAATTAACCACCCCAAGAAACAGATCCAAGAAGAGGACTAATACAATTTTTACAAGTGTAAACGAAAAGACATAAGGAGCAGGCAAAAGGGGTTTGCCCATTTACTTAAGGAAATTTATCTTTTTAACCCTTTGGACTATGGAGTATAAGTTTGTATTTTGCTCTTAGGAATGTAACATAGTATCAGACAAACCTCAAGATCAAAAGAACGTGCAGTCCATTCCATGACACGTTTATTCTGGGCAATAATCCAATCAAGGATTAGTGGCCTCGAAATTTCTCCAATCTGCACATTAGGAAGGACCCATCAGTACATAAGTAAAGCCTAACATCAAAAAACTTCACTTTGCACACCAAAATAAAGGAAGCTAAAAATACAGAACCATTAATTACTTGTATTAGTTCTATGAAACACATTCTTTACAGCACAACACTAAGACAAGTTCTCATGCATCGTTGACAAGGTGTCAAAGTTTTAGTAATATCAATATCCATTATGCATAATGCAAGCACTTTAACTCTGCACATAAAACACACACTAAAAAGTTGTAATCTAAAAAGATTCTGATGTAAACAGTCACACAAAGGACGCCACATTCCTATCTAGCAATTTCAGAAAATCGGATATGTAACAATATTGCAGAATATTCCACCAAAAATAAATATAGATGTTTCCTAAAGCCTAGCTAATTGACATTAACACTAGAAGAAGCTGACTACAGCGTGTCAACTAAATTATATAAATAGACCTGATAATGGATAAATTCTTCACTGAACTGCAAAGTCAAGCCATTTTCTTGACATGCAGTGCAGTAAAGCTCAGTAAGGCAATTCTCCAATTCGTTGGCTGCAGGAAGTACTGCTCTAACATCTTCAGAAAGGTATGATACACTCTGGAGAAATGGCCTCTGAAAGTCATAAACATGAATTAGAGAACATCAACCAGCCACAAGAGGGATAAACAAAAATGGATTAGCTCTAAACAACTGCCAACCAGTTTTTCGCCATAAAAACGGTGCAATCTTATGGATGCAGCTATGCCAGCTTGAGGATACCAATGACATAGGACAGGATAATACATACTGAGCTCCCTCTCAGCAATAATTTTAAGCTCACTTGCAAGGAGGGCCAAGGGATGTGTCCTATCTACTTCAGATCCGAAATATATATTATCCATCACCTGAAATACCAAGACATCAACTTTTAAGCATTACTATGTTGCCACACTATTTTGTCAATAATAGTAACAGGCATCCACTAAAGAAGTAAATATCTGAAACCATTTTACGTGATTTACCCTCATGCATGCAGCTTCCAACGACCGATCAACATATCCCTTCACTTTCCTCGATGTACTCTCCCCCAAATCATCAGATTCTATAAACTGCAAGCATGAAAGATTGTCTAATCAGATCTTATATTGATTAGTGGTTCATCATGGAAATTGCACCTTTATTTGTCTTCTAATATCATCAAATAATTTAATATAGAAGTAACCCATTAATTAAGAATGAAAAAGAAAATGTTAAGTAACATGCAGCTAAAATATGTGATAGCATCAATAAAAAAAATTCTCCAAAAGATAATATTTCCATAATTCTAAGGATCCCTACATTTTTTTGAGCAGATCCCTACAAATTGAATAAGGGGTAGAAAAGAAAAGGGATTAGGAACAAATACAGTAAGCATCTAGACTTCTTATTTGGGACAGACCACAAAGTAAAACAGGCATGCCATTGTGTGCGCATGCGCTCACACAGAGAAGCAACCTGAAATGGTAGAAGTCACAAACCAACAATCCAACTAGCAGGGAAACCTCTCTCTGTAACATTTCCAAAGGAGCCAAAAATCAAATTCCTGAAACTGCCAAATCCTTCCCTCACACAATTATTAACATATGAAAGCAATCGAAGTAGAACTCACTATAGACCTGAACTAAACAATTTGGAATTAAATGAATTACCTTAAAATGCTTGCTGGCATCAACTCTGCAAATTTTGACTGCCATGTTCATCACCCCTTTAAAGAGAGAAGATTTCTGAGGTACAAAAAATGGTCTCTTCAGCTGAAAAGTCTTTCATAAATGAGAGACCCCAAACTTGAAAATTCAAAATTGACAAAATTTTACATCTGAGCATCTCAAGATCACCTGAGAGAAATGCAGATGATAATCTTGCAGTTTAATTTCACACCAAGAGCCAATTGAGAAAAATATAGACTGCACCAAGTTGAATTTATATTCATTGCTGCCAGATGTAGCTGAACATGATAAACTACAGATATATTCATCTTCCCTCGGTTCACTAGCTTCAGAGAATAGCGATTTCTGCATTACTCTAATAGCATACTCTAATAGCATAGTCTCCTCTGTCCCAACAAACTTCCATTAGAAAGAAACCATTTCAGAACTCCATGAATTTAAATGAGAGAAAGAAGCAAGCAGAAATTTGCATTCTGGAGACCATAAATTTATATTTATAGGAATTAAGTGCACTGCACAGAAATAATAGATCAAGGCAGAATATACAAGCAGATATCCTTGCTAAGAACAAAAGGTGACATTATTCTCCTATTATTGCCAAGTATTTTATTACATAGTAAAGAGAGGAGATCATAATACAGAGGCTTGTTACCTAAACTGACTTATACAATAAGAAGACACAAGCAAGACCTGTATTGTATCAGTACTGTATGTAATCAAATGTGGGAAAGAAGCAAGCAGCAATTGGCATTCTGGAGAATTATAGAAATTAAGTGCACTGCACATAAATTCATATTTATAGGAATTAAGAGCACCACGCAGAAATATCAGATCAAGGCAGTATATGCAAGCAAATATCCATGCCAAGAGCAAACAAATGACATTATTCTCCTATGATTGTCAAGTATTTTATATCATAGTAAAGATGAGAGATGAAAACATGGAGGGCTTGTTAGCTAAACTTACTTATACAAGAAGAAGACACAAGCAAGACCTATATTTTCCAAGAGTTGCGGACCCCACCACATCAGAAAACCCAATATATGTCCATACTCAAATAAACATCAAAGAAATTAACGGGGTTTGGAAATTAATAGCTTTACCAAAATGCATACCTGTTTAAAAAGCACCCACACGTACAAAGCACTATGCAATTTCTGTGTGATACCCAACAAAGGCCAAGTCAGCTTCACGATCTTAAGGAGTTCATCAGCTTCCTGTACAAACCATAGTAAGAAGAGTGTACGTCATGTATATATAAGATAGTACAACCTAAAAAACAAACACAGTCTCACCTCTATAAGCTGGCCATCTTCCAGAATGTCAAATAAGCCAAACAGTAGCTTCATGTAAAGCCTAATATTCATGTGATATGCAGAAGTCCAATAGTATGTTTCTCCTTGAATACCAAATCGTCCGGGCTTAGATGATAATACGCAGAGATATTGTTTCAGAGCTAATAAGATCTCACTCCGCTCCGAAGGAGACATATTATTGTCCCATTCCTACAGCAATACATAATGGCTGCTTCCAATAAAGAACAGATTTTAGAATCATAAAAGCAAATCTGCCAAGGGGGAACAATACCTCAGAATTCCTAATTTTTGCAACCAATTGTCCAATTTTCTGCTTGTCAGCCACATCGTTTGCAAAGCAAAAATATCCCTCAAGAATATCAGCCTATAAGAATGGCATTTCAATCAAGATCACTAACAGGAAACATGTGTCAACAAGTTATTGACAAGTTCACTTAGCTACAGGGTTTATCAGTGACAAGTTCACTTAGCTACAATGACCCCACTGTAAGAAAACTACACAATCTCCTCAGATGTGAATATTTGTTTTATATACTGGCCAACAAAACTATTCAATCCCTGTATCCATCTAGAAATCATAATAGAGTACATCACCAGGGATTTTATTCACCAGAAAAACAACCCCAAAAAATAAGTGTCACTCATAAGAACTAATCCATCTGAGCATGCAAAGCTTTCCTTGCTAACATCAATTTCTAGTCAAAGGCTATAAATATGGATTAAAGGACATCTACCCAAGGCTCATGGTTCTTGAAATTCAATGCACATTACCCCATAACCAACAGCATGACCAAAAGTAGAGATAAAGACCAATCAAAAATTCAAATTAGAAAATCAAACAAATTTATCAAGAACTTCTTTCAAAAAGAAACCAAACTTTTATACGATATGAGGATTGAAAAGACAGAAGGAATATTAAGCTACCAAAAATGCAAAAGAATGATGAGTCCACCGTGATGAGTCCCTACGGTGGAGTATAGGACGCAATAAGCTCAAAGTAACACGAAAGACATAACTTTGTTCAAGCAGCAAGAACTGATAAGTTAGCAAAATGGAGTAAAAATCATTACTTGTCTGTTCTTCCAATGAGTATACGATTTTACACTTGGGAAGTCAGATCTGAATGTGCCATTCAAAAAACCCAATGCAATTTCTGGAACACTAAATTGTCCCCATGCTTTCACTGAGGCAAACTGCACCAGACGTCGCCTAGCAAAGGTATCCATTACTTCAGAAATCTGACCCAAAAAAATTGGAAAAAAAAACCAAGATTTAGCTACTCGTATATCAACGTCATAGAGGCTGAATTGTGAAACTCTAATACACAGAGATTAAAGACATTTCATGGCAAAAAGAGCCATCAGTAGTTAAATAGCAACCAAAATATAAAATGGCACAATAAACTTACTTGCATTTGCATGCGAATGGTATCCAGGAATTCTACATGCCTTTCAGGAGATTGAGACTGCAGATATTTACCCTTTTTGGTCTTCAACCCAGACAGAAATTTGGGATTCTTGTCTTTCTTTCTACTCTGAATTGAAATGTCAATCCTGATTTTACAAGAAAAGATATGCAAAGTGCATAAGAATCGAAAAAAATGAATCTTACATAAAATTAACCAGTTCAAAAAGCAGCACAGGAACAAAAAAAAATGCAGTTCACATGTGAACCAAAAGCACCCAAAAACTTAGCATACACTTGTACACATGCACACGAAGAAAAAGAGAGAGGAGATTACCCAGAAAACATCATACATGCAAGGCATGCTTCATAAGCAGATTCCCGCAAGTCATCGTCCAGTAATCCTTCACAAACCCTAAACTTATTATCAGTTTACTCACAAGCCAAAAGTCTAGATATCTAAAGAGCAGTAATACACACCAAGAAGTGATAAGAACTTAAAATGAAATACACCACTGTTATTTTCAACCTCCAAAATAAGAAGAAATTTGGGACATTTCTCTGCATCTTCTTTCTTTACATATTTAGGTTATGATAAGTTTATTTTGAAACAGAAACATATACCTGTCCACAAGCTTGGTAAGCCAAGGTCTGGAACGTCCACCATAAGCACAGGTTCCGAAACAGTATTTGCTACATTTGCATGGTTCACCCCAGATTCAACACCAGATACAGAAACTCTATGACAAGCTGAACGATCTCGCAGGCTGGAAGTGGATGATCTACCATTGTCAAAGTAATTGGCTAAAACTGGAGGTGGTGGCCGCCGAGGAGGAGATCCAGATGATTGTGGATCTGTAAGAAGAAAATAGAAATCCCTTGAATGCAAGTCCATCTGCAAGAAGAAGCAGTTGAATGAATATATCAGAAATATAATTTCTCTGATTACTAGATAAATAACAGGGTGGATGCAGAACTGATTCCAGTACAGAACAGTACTTCAATTTTAAACACCTCAAAAAAAAGAGAATGCTCAGAACCAAATGCCCATGGCAGAACATCTTAGGCTCTCCATCCTTCAACCGCAGGAAACACACACTGAATCTATGTTATTAGTAAACACAAAACATGAAAATGCAAACAATGAAAGTGGTTATTTACCAGACACCAGATTTACAGTTCCAAGCAAGGTGCATT
The DNA here is from genome assembly GCF_003713205.1 of Coffea eugenioides. Lineage (NCBI taxonomy): Eukaryota > Viridiplantae > Streptophyta > Magnoliopsida > Gentianales > Rubiaceae > Coffea > Coffea eugenioides. Next base: position 44,939,976 of record NC_040042.1, on the reverse strand, counting down.
TCATAGTTCACGGAATCTGTTCACACTAAATAAGCCAAAATATCCACTTGCTAGCCTTCCTCAATAGAAGCTGTAAACACCAGTCTTCTCAGATATACAAACAGAAATTGACCTTCATACCTGTTACACTAACATGACCTAGTTTTTGCAGCTAATAGACCCTATCTTTTTTGGGCCATACACTTAAAACTAAGTTGTAAAGAAAAAAATATGATTAGCCGTAAAGAAAAATATATCAGTTGGAGTACGTTAGCAGGCGTGCAACTAACTAACCAAGATCCTTCCAAACAGCAAAATTGAAATCCAAGAAATCGAACCAAATAAACATAGTTTACTCGTAAGAGTAAACTAAGTAAACTATCCAATTCAGCAAGTACATCAATTTAAGAAAAACCAAAATAAAAAAGGAACTTTGGCTTACCATTATTGGCAGCTCAGATTCTTCATAGTATTTCTTAGTTGCTAATGCAACATCCAGCACTCCACCTACTCAAAAAGATCCATACACACTAGAAAAATTTAAAAAAAAAAAAAAAAGACTGCTACTAATAAACATAAACGCTAAAGAGAATAGCAGAAATGAGAGGTTGTTACTGGATTTAATGGACTGGAGAACGTAGTCGGCACTGATAAAATCAAGATTAACGTCAGAAATCGAAGCAGAAGAGCCTGACGGAGTTCGTATTTCTCTAACTAATCCTGAAGATAATATGAATTCCAGAAGCTTCCGACGATCTAAACGGTAGCGTTCCAGCAGAGAATAAGCTTCCATCACCGGCCGGAGTACGAAAAAGAGAGGCGGCGACAGAAAGCTGGCAACTTGGAGACTTAATTCTGAAAGCAAGTGGAAAGAATAGTAGTAAGAAAACGAGTGAGAGGTGTTTGCGGAAATGCCGAGCTGCCAACCCAACTTCGAGGTTTGAACAACAAAATGGTGCTAATGGACTTGGTATTGGGTAGTGGTGTCCGCCCGGCAAGCACCCGACTGGCGATATGATTCGCATCATGACTTTATCGAGGAACGCCAAAATCAAAAGCTCAAAAGCTAAAGTCAAATTTCTTTCTCTCCCTCTTTTACTCGTTCTTAATTTTTTTTTTTTGCCTTTTTCTTTTTTGGCCCCAGCGTCCGAAGACGTGTTTCTGGATTTGGACTAACACGTCTTCGGACTATGTGCACATTATTGTCAATAGCTAAATATTACAATGACTTTTATTTTAAATTGTTCTGTAACAAAATCATCCTGATGAGTCAAATTCTGAGTAGGCTAATGTAACAAACTTTTGGCAAGAATGCAGACTTTTGCCAGTACATGGGATTCAATCGTGATTTCATGTTTAATGTTTTATATTATATTATATTATTAGTAGAAAGCATGAAAGAGTGTGAGAGAAATGCATAACGTTACCCTTGAAAAGGGCTTAAAGTAATGAAACATGCCACTTTCTTTACAAAGTGCCTAATTTATGACAAATCAACTTTGTTTGATGATAGCACTTGGTCCAAGAATGCGAATAGAAAGAAGTAAGAAATTCACCGTGCGTGCCAAGATTATATGACTCGTTAAGGAGAGGGATGAATTGAACGGTTCGAAATAAAGTAGCGTAGGAAATTTTAAATTCAAATTCTCTCACTTATGCTTTAAAAAAAAAAGGCTTATTAATATTCATAGGTTAAAATTCGATAAAATTAGAAAGTAATTACCAACAAAATTCAATAATGATGAGATCAGATTACAACTCAATAACATCATAAACTAACCACAAATTGTGAAATAGACACTAGCATATAAGTTAGACCAAATGCATATACATGTTTTGGGCAATCATTTGTGCTAAATAAGAGAAGTTAAAATAAAAAGAAAGTACGGACAAATAAAAAAATGAAGGAAAGCTAAAACCTTTTTTTTTGTTTACAAAAGAAAAAAAAAAAAAGAAATCACAACATTCGAACGACGTCGTCTGAAGTGGTGCTCCATATCATTTCCCTCCAAATTGAAATTGGTGGGGAACTGAGAAGGGTTTTAGACAACCTTACCCGAGGGTTTTTGGCTAGTTTCTCAGATCAAGAATATTACTGGATAGGAGCTTTGTGAAGCAAATCTTTGCTCAGATTCAAGGAACAGAAAAATGGCATCCTCTTCTTCTTCTTTAACTTCTAGTTCGGGCCCAGATATTCCATGGGTGGAGAAGTACAGGCCCACTAAAGTAGCTGACATCGTCGGAAACGAAGACGCCGTAGCCAGGCTCCAAGTCATCGCCCGCGATGGCAACATGCCCAACCTCATCTTGGCCGTAAGCGATAATCCCTCCCTTCGGCCCCCTACTTATTTTTTGTGTTCTGTTTAGGAATTTATCTCTTTTTTCCCTCAATCCCTGCTAAGAATGCTAAAAGTCGCTGCATTTACGTTTTTATTACTTCTTTTGTTTCATATTTCATATGGGTTTTTTTTTTGGAACTCAAATTGGTGAAAATTACTGAGCTAGTTCGTGGGTTGTAGCCCACCAAAGATCATTTTTTTGTTAGTTCTTTTGAAGGGGAGGGTCAGGGGTGCGAGGGGAGAGTGAAATTGAGACCCTTAACAATTGGGTTCCAGTTGATTCGACGCAGAGTTTAGTAGAGAGTGCTACAAGGAAAATCAAGGCTATGGAAAGGAGGGAAAATATGAATAAAGTGGGGATTTGTAGAATTTATCTTCCAAAGTTTTTGGCTTTGAACACAATGCTTGGTAATGCCTCTTGCTACATTATATCTTTCAGCATAATTCGTTTATGACCAGACTTCTAGGAATGAGTAAGAAAGTTTTATAAACGCATGAATATCTGTCAGGCTGTTCTTTTTACCTGTTATTTTGGAGGCATGAAATCAATTTGAGAGTCTGCATATTGCAAACCTGGTTTAAAGCTGTAAATTTCTCTTGTCACAATGGGACAAATCGTATTGCTTCACATTACTGAAGGGTGTGTGCCTTAGAATTGTATTCACACTGCATAAACTGACTTGTTTAAGGTGTTAAAAGATGAATACTGTTTAACTGTTCAACTTAGTACATAGTTGTGGTGCAGAGTTTTAAGGAAAATCAAGCTCTTCAATAGATGGAATATAGGAGAATTTCCTTTTTGTTTAAATTGCTTGAAAAGGAATAAACGGTGATCAAAGCCTGTAAATACTTGCTAATGACTTCTACATGCCTGCTGTAAATGTCCATTGCACTACTTAAGGGGTATGGATGCATTCACTTGAATCTGAAAATATCATCAGCAAATACGAAGAGCAGGCATTAGTTGCTTCATCGTCTATTTTGTCGAGGTTTATAACACTACAATTAATTGGGAGATTATGTAATACTAAATTCCTTAGTTCCACAAAAATTTCCTAGCAATTTAGGATTTCTTGAAAAGATAACCCTTTTTTGACCTAAACATGTTTGGAGAATATTAATCACTTGAACATCTTGGGATACATATAAACTGCATTTTTCTTTATCTTTGCTTTTGGTCATTATTTCAAAATACAAAGGAGACTTGGTACTGAGCCTTCTGGAATGCATTTTGTTTAGGGTCCACCTGGAACGGGTAAGACCACTAGTGTTTTAGCTCTTTCACATGAACTTTTAGGACCAAACTACAAGGAGGCAGTTTTAGAGTTAAATGCATCAGATGACAGGTATGTCAAACACTTATAAAATGATTTTTGATCACTTCTTGTATTATGTTAACCCTTCCTCTTCTTCAGGGGTATTGATGTTGTTAGAAACAAAATCAAAATGTTTGCACAGAAAAAAGTCACTCTATCTGCGGGCCGTCATAAGATAATAATATTGGATGAAGCAGACAGGTTAGTTTTTCCTTTTTTTTTGGTGTTCTTGGCCTATTGATATTCCCCTCGTTTAACGATTTTATTCCTCTTCTATCTTTACAAGTTCATTCAATAGTCTATAGGTTTAGCAGTCATACTATCCTCTGTGTTCAATTGGTTGAGAGATTGTATTGCTTTATTGAAAAATTAGCATGACATCTGGAGCTCAGCAAGCTTTGAGAAGGATAATGGAAATATATTCAAACTCCACACGCTTTGCTCTTGCTTGCAACACATCATCAAAAGTTATTGAACCAATTCAGAGTAGGTGTGCCATTGTCCGCTTTTCTCGATTAACTGATCAAGAGATTCTCAGTCGTCTCATGGTAGTGGTTGCAGCAGAAAAGGTACATTCAGTATGAATGCCTGGTACAGATTAGAACACATTTCCTGTTGTGTAATTTAATGCATTGTTTGTACTTTGTCATATTGTGCATCTTATGTTGCCGTGATAAGTTCCACTGTAAATTATGCTCTTTACTTTGTAAAGTCAAACAGGAACATGATGTCTGTCCATGTTCAGCTTAAAAATCACTTCCTAGCTTCATGTCACTTCATTACCAATTTCTAATTAAGGAAATGGCCATTCTTTGCTCTTCTACTTCATTAGTATATTAAAGTTCCTGCAAATAACATTACAATATGGAAATATGTAACCCGGTGTAGTTTGTCACTCATGTTTTTTCTTATCAAAAGGAAGGAAAGAGAGAGCCTCAGAGAATCACCAGTATCTGAGACATCGCTTTATGAGTATCAGCAATACATTATTGATGTTTTGACACTCATAGCAGGTACCTTATGTTCCAGAAGGGCTTGATGCGATTATATTCACTGCTGATGGTGATATGAGACAGGCCTTGAATAACTTGCAAGCAACAAATAGTGGATTTGGGTTTGTCAACCAAGAAAATGTTTTCAAGGTTACGAGTCTTACACCTTAATTCCTGCTTAGTTTTTATAATCACTATTTGGCCAATAGTATTTTTCTTCTTTGCTTCATTACTTCTTTTGGATGCATATGTAGGTTTGTGACCAGCCCCATCCCTTGCATGTGAAGAGTATGATACGCAATCTTCTCGAGGGAAAATTTGATGATTCATGTGCTGGTCTAAAGCAGCTTTACGACCTGGGTTATTCTCCTACTGATATAATTACAACCCTTTTTCGAGTCATAAAGAACTATGACATGGCAGAATACCTAAAGTTGGAATTCATGAAGGTATGCATTTTATAATCCATATTGTTGATCTCCGCCCGCCCTATCTGCAGCTTCATTCTCATTCTGTCCTCCTTGTTCACAGGAAACTGGATTTGCACATATGAGGATCTGTGATGGAGTTGGTTCATATCTTCAGCTCTGCGGTCTGCTTGCTAAGCTTGCTCTCGTTCGAGATACAGCTAAAGCAGCTTAGAGTTATATGTACATGATATGATAGTTTCCCTTGGAAGACCTGGAGCCACTGTCTGCTTAAGCAGTTTTCAGCTGTTAACTTCCTGGCCATGAATCATGCTTTCACCTGCACTTGGCACCTTTTGTCTTCTGATCATGAATGAAGATATGTGATGATGATAATTATTGCGGAACCTCTTTGGTTCCACCTTCCAATCGAGCAAATTAATGAGAAGACAGACGAACTGTGCACGAAAATCCGATAAATGAAAAAGATCAGCGCGGCTGTTCTTAACATGTAAACGAAGAGGACAAAACGTAAAAGACTATTTACCTTAAAGGGCTCTTCTCTGTGTGCTAAACGGCATATGCTTGGGGGGTAAACCCGGTATTTAGTTGACGATAAAAGTTTAATTTTTTATAATTTTATAAGTAAAAATTTACGTAATTCAAGGATAGATGATGATAATAACAGTAATATGTTTGAATTTTATAATAGGTTTATTCCCTCTATTTTCTGTGCTTGTCACGAACCCTTAGGACACAAAATAGGAAATGCGTTATATTAATTTGTGTTTTCCTTTATATAAAAACAAAATAGAGATTAAAAAAATGCAGTTAAAAACTGCCATAAATTTTATTATGCTTTTATTTTTCATGTTTGATTTTCTTTAGATTTTCCTTTCTGTTCCCTTTTTGAAGTCGCAGCCTGACCTAAGATCCGGACAAACTTACAGAATGCATAGGAATCGTCTGCTGTTGCAGGGCTGAACTTTTGACACTGGGCTCAGCCATGCCCGCTAACTTGACATCCGTCTACTGCCTGCCAATAGAGATCCAATAAGACTGGGCTAAAGGTTTACCTCCTCAAAAGGCCCAGATTTGAGATCCATAAATCTCTCCAGCCAAGGCCCATTTTGAGAGGAGGGAAGGCTCTACTAAATTCTTTCTTGGACGCGGGTGTAGGGTTCAGGCCGTCCCAACTCCCAAGCCCCCAGTCCCCACGTTTAACAAAGTGCAACAGGGAGTTCAGCTGCAGGTTCATCACCATGGTTCTCAAGTATGCTTTCTCAGTCTCTATATTCTCTGTGTTTTTTTCCCATGTTAACTTCAAGAGCATTAGATTGTTTATTGCAGTATGATATTTCTTAGCATTTAGTCTATTTCAATTTTTTTGACTTTTTTTTTAGCTGATACATAATCTATACGAACACTAAATCTGATTTCGGATAAAAGATTTTTTTTTTAAAAAAAAAAAATGGGGTTGTGATTTTCGTCATTGTATTGGGATGGAGGCCTTTTTAAAGGAAAAAACTCTGAAATGAGATTATTGGTCTCGTCTTATTAAAGTTTATTAAGCTTGAAAGTGTCCATGGCTCCTTTCGAGCTTGAGTTGAATTTTTTGTGTTTTAAGTACCTCAAGATGGCCAAGTAGGCAGCCATGCTGTACGGTTGGGTGGGTTTCTTTTTGCATTTTTTCCTTTCCTGATTTTGTCAAAATGGAGCGCCATGGAAGAAGAATAACGATGTACAAGAATGGTTGGCTTCGAAATTACTGAGAAGTCTGGCTAATAAAAGGTCTGAACTTTTGGGAAGTCTTGCTAATGAAAGTTCTGATTTTGTGACAAAAGTAACATGCAAAGTAGCCCTTTATGCTTGGAATCTTGTTTAGTCCTTAGTTTTCCTGGTTTATGATCTAATACTTGATGAGAGTCTTAAGAGTTCCATTACCATAACCTCAGCCATTAGTTGGATTTGGCGCAACCAAATACATTGGACTAGGCATTGTGAGTCTCCAGTTTGCATGGGCCAAGGAGGTTTGCCGTTATTGTGGAGTTTGAACCTCATCCCAAGCCAATAGTAGTAGTCACTCTGAAGATGTACTTTAAGGGAGGAGATAAAAGGGAGGGGAGAAAATATTATTCAACTGATCCACAATTTTTTTGTGTTATTGCATATGGAACCAAAGGGGCGGCTTCTTAAAGGTGCTCTAGTCTTAACCTCTATTTCCTTGTCCGATATAGCCCTTAGATAGTCCTGTGCACATTGGCCCTTCTTTTATGCAATTTTACCTCTAAATTTTACTCAACAGCGGCTCTTTGGGTTCCCAGGATATTTATGTACTTTTTGCTCTATTAAAACTTATCTGAGTACTTAACTGCTTAATCGTGTTTCATCAGAACTGAACTATGCCGCTTTAGCGGTGCAAAGATCTACCCTGGGAAGGGCATCAGGTTTGTTCGTTCAGATTCTCAGGTAATTTCAGGGCATTTACCAGAATCACTTAAAATGGCATCGTCTGTTTACTATTGCTGAATTTGTTCAATTTCTCATTACTCTTATGTTTTTAAAGGGATGGATTAATTTAGACTTTCTTCTAGCTCCTACTGTGTATTAGACTGAGGAATTTCTTTTCTTATCTTTTTTAACATTTCTTTTAATTGAAGGTCTTCCTTTTTGCCAACTCAAAATGCAAGAGGTATTTTCACAACCGCTTGAAGCCATCAAAGCTTACATGGACTGCAATGTACCGGAAACAACACAAGAAGGTAGTTCATGATTCTGGTTGATCCCTTTGCTTTTTATTTATTTGTTTGTATCATGAAGATTGCTTCTCATGTATGCATGCGTGCGTGTGTGAGAGAGAGAGAGAAGACTTTGCTTCTCCTGAGGTAACATTGCCAGGTATTCTTTCTGTGTCTGAATTATTTGATTCCTTGGCGGACATCTTGTAGGACACTACTACTGAAATCTTGAAGAGAAGGCGCCGAACTACAAAGAAACCTTATTCAAGGTCCATAGTTGGTGCCACATTGGAAGTTATCCAAAAGAAGAGAACTGAGAAGCCAGAAGTCCGAGATGCAGCACGTGAAGCTGCTCTGCGGTACGTGCAATATGATTTGTAGATAACTTTGTGCTTGCAGAAGTAGAAGTGACTATAGGATATTCTGTGGGATAAATCATGCATTTGACACATTATGACTGTGGAATCTGTGATCAGTGAAATCAAGGAGAGAATCAAGAAAACCAAGGATGAAAAGAAGGCAAAGAAAGCAGAAGTTGCCAAAGCCCAGAAGTCTACGAAGGGTGGCTTGTCTAAGGGCGCTGCACCCAAGGGTCCTAAGCTTGGAGGAGGGGGTGGGAAAAGATGATCTTCTCTCTTGCACATTTGGGTTGGATGTTCGAACAAATTATACTCCGGCAGCTGTACCATTGGTTAATTGACCACATGCATTGGACTTCATGTTTTAAGTGTTTGCACTTGGAAAATTTTAAGTGGATCTTTTTCGAGGAAACCAGTATATCTGCTTCTCTACATTTCTGTTGATTTATGATGAAATATTCACATGTTAGAAATCTGGAAAAATAACATGGCATGTCTGTTAATTTGATAACTTGCCTTTGAGTGGGTATAATTGGATTACTTAATGATAAAGCAGCATTCCTGTTGTTATGGATATAGCTCCTATAATTACTGCGGCGCTGCTGCCCTTTGATCCACTCCCATGTTTTTCTGCTCTTGTTCTTGATAGGATGAAATGGACATTTAGAGCAAGTCGGGTTATTTATGGTTGTAGCGTGGGCAACAAGCTGGCTGCGTTGTGCGATTGTGACATTAGCCAGTTTTAGGAACCTTAATAAATAAAGTCTGTTTATTGATTATTGGGTTGGGCTTTTGAGTCCTTAGCACGCGTGGATGTTAAGCCCTCAAGGGATCTATCGATAGCTAACCAACGTGAGATACGGTGATCCATCTAAACGCGGGAACTGTCTACAGCTTCCTTGTAGGAAACAGAGCAAATTCATTTGAATTAGCTGTTTTTGGAGGTGTTTTTGAAAAATTTTACTGTAGCAGAGTTTTTAGATTATTTTGGAATATTTAAGAGTAGAAGAGTTTTTAGAATATATTTTGAAATATTTTTTAAAATTTTTAAAAAATTTAAACTAATTTTTAAATTATCTTTTAGAGTACTTTTTAAAAATTTTTATTGTATTAGAAAAATTAGTTTTTGAAAAACAATCCCATTCAAACAGACGGCGGCAACCACCAGCCCACCATCAAAGCCTTTAAGGCTTGGTGGGTCCCACCAATTGCCATGTTGTATTGTGGATTTGCTTCAAAAAATTCAAACAGGTGCGTAGTGCATCCATTTGGTTCGGTGGTGGTTCAGTACCCTTCGGGCTATTCCTGGACCTCCTTATGTCCACTTCTTCCCTTAGTGTATGATAGATTAAAATATGCTACAATTGTCGTCTCCGAAAAAAAAAAGAAAAAAAAATAGGTATGCAGGCAGCCAATATGAGAGTGGAAATAAAGGTGACAGTTGGAGGAAGAAATTTATTACTTAGAACTCTTAGTTATGATTCTTGAACTTTTATATTTATACGGGGAAGAAATGATTGAGAATTGAAAGGTGTTAAAAAATATATATTAATTGAGCCAAGAAACCTTTCCTTGAGATACTTTGATTCTTCTAGAGTATGCATTAGCGAACAAACTGCTTATAATTAATCGGTTTGTTCAACGGGTGTTTATAAAGCACTTTGTTAAAATATATTTTAAGTATTATATTTTTAAAAATATAAAATTAATTTAAAAATATATAAATATAATAGAGAATAATTATTATTAATTTGTGTGTGTATATATATATATATATATATATATATATATTAGATTAGAGAAATGATAGATGCGTTAACGAGAGTACTTTTTAAAGGCACCCGCTAGAAAACCCATAATTAATTTAATTGGCATGGAGATCTTTGTTTGAGTCGTCGTGGAAACTGGTACTCGTCTAATCCCACGACTTTGTTGTTGTATGATTATTATTATTATTATTATTATCAACTTTTTTGTCCTTTTCCAATTCTCAATATGAAGTAGTAAGTAGTAATCGGTAGGATAGCTACCGACTTACTATGACTTTCGTTCCACACCAGAAACCGCGTGGACCACTTTCGCCTGGCCAAACATATCAAAATCAACGGGGAATGACAACAAAATCCCAGCTCTTGTTTGCGGGCTTCTCTCATCTATGACAAGGATTCCTCAACTGATGTTTGATAATGGAATTTCTCAGATGTGGTCTCTTTGCAGGATGGTCAACGAATTAAGTGCTATTTGACAGAGCTATCTTAATCTTAGAAGTTTAAAGCAGAAGTCCATCATGCTTCTGCTTCTGAATCTGATAACAATATGCAACAATCATTCGGTTGTATGTAGGTTGGACTTAGCTGTCTTGGCTTACAGGGTACCAACCAACTCAGCAAATTCGCAGGCCTGTAAATCTTAGCTTACCTTACATCACAAGCAAGCACATTTTGTACAATCTGAAACCGAGTATAGATTTCCAGCTGCTTTACTGCATATATTGTATGGATGCTTTTTCAAACATGAGATGATTCGGTAAAATGTTTTGAGGAATTCATATGACACTCTCAAGAGAATTGTTTCTAGCTTCAGAAAAAGATCAGCAGATCACATAGCAAAGTGCACATTTGGATTCAAAAAAGTGCCAACTTACTAAAATGACTTTCGAGGAAAGAAGCGACTTGAGCTGCAAAAGTGTTCCCGTGCATAAAAATTGCAGACAAACGTGTTCCCGTGTCTTTAACGAGTGGAAGGGACAATTTGTTCTACTAGAAAGAATAAAAAAAGGAGATTGGAAGGTCGTCATCCGGCTTCCTTAGCCAATGCAAAAGAAAGAATCAAGTATTCACACGAATAAAAATAAAGAAAATTGCCAAATATATAAAAAGTTAAAAATAATTTGCACAGTAATAAAGAAAAATACTTCTATAAAAGTTAACGATCTATAATATAATATATTTGCAGGAAAAAACAAAAAAAAAAGGGAAAACTATTAAATCTATAAAAGTAAACAATAATTTATCTTTTGGCCATTTGGCTTCCTCAGCCAATCCAACATAAGTTACAGCTCACCTAACATCGATTTAGACTAGCAACTACTAAATTATCCCCACATTCCAAGTTCTGGAACTCGCTTCCCTGTTACTGAATCCTCTTTCTTTCTTTCTTTCTTTCTGCCAATTCTTGCATTCAGGTTAATCTCCCACCATCTCAACTTCCAAGCCACTCTACCACTTCTTGCCAAGTTTCCATCACTTTTTATATACATCTCCAGCAATCCCACTTCCCGGAAAGATTAGAAAGGAGCATTCTTGAAAGGGTCTAGCTTGGAACTTGAGTTGAACAGGGGAAAAAGATGATGCGGAACGGAGATCTGGAGAGTAGAGGAGCAGCAAAGGGCAGAACCCACAATAACGTTAGCAGCTATCAACCTTATTATGTGGAGACATCAGAGAGCCAGTGGACTTCATGGCTAGTTCCAATGATAGTGGTAGCTAATGTTGCTATGTTCATTGTCATCATGATTATCAACAATTGTCCCAAGAATAATTATGGGATTAGAGGGCAATGTGTGGCAAAGTTTCTTGGAAGGCTTTCTTTTCAGCCTCTAAACGAAAATCCTCTCTTTGGCCCTTCTTCTAATACGTAACGCCCTTTCCTTGGATCCTTTTTTTTCCTTGTTTTTCCACTTTAAGTTTAACTCTCTGTCTTTTTGGTGGTTTCTAGTGATTTTGTGCATGAGAAAGTAGTTGACTTGGTGGGCTTATGCTTTTGATTTGGGTTTTGAATTTTTTTGGTGGTCTTTTCTTTTCTGGGACTAAAGCAATCGAGTTGGATGAGCTCCTTCTTCTTCATTCCAAGAAAAATTCGAACTTTTTAGGTTTCTTTAAATGACTATGAGCAGATAGGTCTAGTTTTCTTGTCTTGGTTTTGACCCTTTGTTGTAATTTGCCTGTAGTTTATAATAATTCGAATGAAAGTATAAGGAAATAAACGAAAACTAAAATTGAAAAGAAAAAGGTATTTAATTGGAGAATCTTATGCTGACCTTCTCTAGAACTATTGATAGTTGTATTACTGATTTGGTTTGAGGATGTGCATTGTTCGGAACGGTTGGTGACATAAAATCCTGTTTTAAGTCTAGTGGCTAGAGCTCACTGAAATATGCTTCACTGATACTGGTTCATTGATTAACTACATAAGATTTAATAGCATGAGTTTTAGCCTGCCAATGTCAAGAATCTGATGTACAGCTTTGGTAAAAATATCTCTAGAATTTGCTTCCCATATTCCCTTGGAACCATCGAGGGCTAGGAACTATGCAATGCTTGTGGCTTTTCAGGTTCCTAACGCCTTAGAGTCAGTTGACTGTAATTTTTGTTTCTACGTTTGCTAAGGTTCTGGTAACATGTTCTTCTCCACTTTGTAGCTTTTGGGGTTATTAGTGCTTTTTCGTCAAAAATCACTTTGTAGCTACAGACATACATAGACAATAACTTTTACTCATTTGTACTCATAGGAGATGCAATAACCATGGCACCAAACTTATTGTTTCACATCTCTGATTGAGGCCGGATACAAGTTCTTTCGATAAGGTTGTTTTTTGTCTTAAAAATTGTACTAAACCATTAGGCAGTCCATCAGAGCAACAGGGTATCATCTGATAGAAGCTCTTTCATCTAGCAACTTCAATGTGACAAGTTCAGTTAGGTTCAGGAGTGGATTAGCCTTTTGTTTGATCTCAGAAAAATTAAGGTACTTGATGCTTATTTAAGCCCTTGAGTTCAACTACTAGCCATAGCTGATAACTATCTTGCTCTGGTCTTGAATTATTCAAATAGTGGACTGCGTTGATTTGTAGAATTGCAAAACCATGTTTTGGGGTATCATTCTGATTCCAAAGAGACTCATGATAGGTCTCTTAAATATATTTTATACTTTTTAATCAATTGTCTCAATGAAGCCTACTCTATTCAAACCAAGATAACAATAATAGATGAAGGCAGACGAGATGGAATGACGGGCATACGAGTTAGTGTAGGATTTTTTTCTTGGAGTTTGGTTTGTTGATCGTAGTTTAGGTAGTGGTGTCATGTTTTCCACGTTTTTAAGTTATGTTATAAAAGCATGGCATTTAGATTGGTTTTTGTAATTTTAATCCTTCAAGACAGAGTGTTTGTTTCATACTTTTCCTGATTCTTCAAAACTCTCTTGCTTATAGTAGAGGCATTCTAGTTCTGATATATTTCATTGACTTAAATTCAAAGTCATTTTTTTTATGTAACAGTGCCTTCTGCCTCATATTGTGAATAGCAGAAATTTTTCTTTGCCTCTTTATCAATTTTCTTGTGAATTTGTTGTGGGTTTATGTTTGTTGATTGTTTTGGGCTCCATTAGAGTGGTACCAGAGCTACAGTAGATTGAAGTATGGCAACCCCAAAACCACCTGCAGCACACACTGTAATTAATATGCTAATTTATTGACAATGTCCTGAGTATACTTGATTTAAATATGCCAACCTATATGCTTAGTGCTTTCAGAAAATCTAACTGCTTGTAATAGACCATTATTTGCCACTATCTGGCATACTGGTCCTGCCCATTGGTTCCACCCCCTTGTTTTGGCAACCCCTCTGGAAAAATTGGAAAAAAAAAAAAATAAGAGAGCGGTATCATTGTTCTTGTATTAACTTTTTTGTCATGTTTCAGACTGGAAAAATTGGGTGCACTGGAGTGGAGCAAGGTAGCACATCAGCGTCAGGCATGGAGACTTATCACTTGTATCTGGCTGCATGCAGGAGTGATTCATTTAATTGCCAACATGTTAAGCTTGGTGTTTATTGGAATTCGGCTTGAGCAACAATTTGGATTTGGTATACTTTTTTCCTGTTAAAACACAATCTAAATAGGCTTGGGGATGTTTTTGATGATCTAAACACCTGTCAGAGGAATTAGGAAAAAGTATTATCAGTTCTATTTTGATTGTCAATCAAAACATTATGGCCAATCAAACTGTTCAGGACCTCTTACTGTGAAAAATTATGTCTAAGGCAGTCTTATGCTCATTATAAGATTTCATTGTGGTTGGTACCACAATTGAGATTATTTTACAAATTCTTCTGCTATTATTTTTAACCTTTGTCAATTATTCACATTTATTCTTACAACATTTTTCAAAAAATGGATTGCACAGTGCGAGTTGGGGCCATCTACCTCCTCTCAGGAATTGGTGGGAGCATACTCTCGTGCCTTTTCATTCAGCGCAGTATCTCTGTAGGAGCTTCTGGTGCTCTTTTTGGTCTTCTTGGTGCAATGCTATCAGAGTTGCTTACTAACTGGACCATTTATAGCAATAAGGTAGAGCAGCATTCTTCTTCTTGATCTGCTAACTCCACTAATGTTGAAATTCTTGCTGTTATACTGGTCTCTACACTCTTCCTTCTCTATGGGACAAAGGAGATTATGTTTCATGCTGTGCACCCCTTTGTATAACGGTACATGAAGCACAAAGGCCACCTCTGGTCTAAAGTCTAATCATATTAGTAAGATTTAATCAATGAAACTTATTCCTTGTTACAAACAGATGCAAACAGATGCCTTTGTCAAATTTTGGTTGGGAATGTCTATCCTTGTAGTAAATCACGTGATAATCTAATAAAACAGGCAAACTAACTTATCCATTTGGATTTCATTTGTCTCATTCAAGTGATTATGCTGATTGTTTGTGAGAAATTCTGTCGAGCATTCCTGCATTAAGTATTTCTTTTGTTTTTGTCAGGTTGCAGCACTTTTTACCCTTGTGGTCATCATCGTCATCAACTTGGCTCTTGGCATACTTCCTCATGTTGACAATTTTGCTCATATTGGAGGTTTCATTTCGGGGTTTCTCCTTGGATTTGTATTACTGTTTCGGCCCCAGTTTGGTTACCTGGAAAGCCGCCAACTTCCACCCGGTGCTCGTCTCAAGTCAAAATATGCAGTTTACCAGTATGTTCTCGTGCTGGTTGCCCTGATTTTACTGATCATTGGGTAAGCCCTTTTTTACCTGAGGTTGAAGTGATTTCCTGTCAAATGAATCTAGAGCTGCTTTCATTTTCTTGCGCTGGCTGTTAAAACTATAAAGCTGTGAATGAACTACCCCAATGAAACATCCTAGAAAAGTTTTTATTGGTCATCTCATTTGTATTATAGATGCTTACAGGAAATGGGACATATACTTGTCAGTTTGTGCTTGGACGGCATCCGCCAATAAGGTTTCTTGAGAATAGCGATAGACTTTCCTGCTTTGCCACTGGCTTTCTCCTTTAGAGATTTTAGTTTATTGTGATTGTCCTTAATAGACATGATATAGGTAGAGCATACATATTTACTTTGTTAACATGCCTTTGTGCATGCTGCAGATTCACGGTAGGATTGGTCATGCTCTTCAGGGGAGAAAATGGGAATGATCATTGCAGCTGGTGCCATTACCTGAGCTGTGTGCCCACATCGAAATGGAGCTGTAACAATTAAGAAGAGTTGGGCAGAGTTCTCTGATTCTGAAAATTCTTTGTTCATAGATTACGGATTTGTTTAATGCTTTATTGCTTATATTCTTGTACAGCAATGTCTTACCTTCAGCTGGAGTTCTGCAGTCCTATGCATATATATATATATATATATATATTGGGTTTCTGATATGTATTAAACTTACAAGTGATCTATACATGAACACTGGCGTGAAATTTTTCAGTACATGAATTTTATCTTTCCTAGTCTTAATTTGGTAATGTACGTTCTTTGTTGCCTTCTCTTTTGGTTCCCATGGAATCAGTTCTACGAAAAAATTTATCAGCATTTCAGTTTGGGCAGGTCCTGGAATGATAAAAAATTAAGATAGATCAAAAATAAGTCGTTCGTTCAATCTCTATAAAGGTCTGGCAAAAAGGTGTGGCGTAGCCGGGACCAGAAGAAAGGTCTTGCAAAATGATATGGCGTCGCCCGGACTCGAACCGGAGACCTTCAGTGTGTTAGACTGACGTGATAACCAACTACACCACGACACCAGTGTTTGTGGGTGGAGCCTTCAGACATCTTACAAAACGCTGAATTTTATTGTATGCAGGAGCCTGGACTGACTAAGGCCAAATAATGAGAGAGCATTACTTTATTATTTTAAACAAAAACTCGGATAAATTTGGTTTTATATATCATGTAACTCAAATTTTACCGCATCTTTAATTCTTTGGTTGATGAGATGGTGTGACAAAATTTGGATCATATAATATATATAAGTCGGGTCTATTTAAGTGTTTGCTATCAGTTTATCGTATATCGCACGCCTGATACACTTCTTTTGCTCGCGTCATTTTTTTCAAACTATTTTTCATAGTTTCTTTACAATAGTTTATTTGTTTTTTGTTTTTACCAAGATGATTTTGCCATTGGAATTTTTTTTTTTTTTTTATTTCCAAGTGTGATCAAAATGGAGTGTAGTTCATATGATATGATTGACGGATCGAAAAGAGAGAACATAAAAGGCCCGAAAAGAGATTCTTAAAATATTTTAAAAGATTAGGCAAATAGGTATTTTTTTTCACTTTTACGTGGCATTTGACTTGAGAGGTTGAATTATGCATAGCTCTCAAATGTCACAAGTCTGTTTTGCTTGCATTCTAAGAATTACGAAACTCCTTGGAGAATAAAAAGCCAAATGGGCCCTAAACCGATTTGGAACATCAATTTGCCAAAACGTATGTAAGTTTCAAAGATTCACTCTGGTCCCTAGTCTACTCGCAGTCTGATGTGCTGATGGCAGATAAAAGCTCCATCTCATTATTATATTATTAAAAATACAGATGACGGTGATATCGTCGTCGAGCATACTCCATAACAAAAAGGGCGAAAATGATGGGACGTCCCGAATCTGGATGGATCATTTGATCTTGTCTGCTACAGCAACATATTAAATGCATTTGGTTGAGGCAACAAAGAGCGTAACAAGACCGCCAACCAGCTTTTCCACCCCGTCAACTCATTAATTGTTATTTAATCACCATGCCCTTCTGGTTTGGCCTGTCCACGGGAGCCTGGAGCGGTGACCACACTGGCTTATTGTACCCACAGTTTTTCGCCGTGACAATTATCAGAAGGGAGCAGAGGAAACATAAAAGAACGGAACAGGGATTCCTTGAATACCTCGTCCAATCTTTTATGTACTTCTTGACGTAGTCAATCAATCAATCAAACGTAGTTTATCATTTTTCCTGTATAAAAAGGCTATCAGATTCCATAAGAGTCATTGAAATAAGACTAGTTTAGATTACATTCTGGCCTTTCATCACAAGTACATCTTATTTTTTTTTTTTTTTTTTTTTTCGACGGAGTGGGGTGTCCGGGTCAAGTCCGTAAAGGCGGCCCGACTAATCCCCACTCCGACCCGATCCAGCGCCCCAACCAGACCTAGCACGTTAGATGCACGGCGAACTGATATTGCTGCGGAGGTTCGACCCCAGGACCTAACGGTCCCGAGGAAGAGTAGTATCTTTGCTTGGTTGGAGCTATAATCACCATGATCTTTACTGTACCAGATCTGACTCTCGGTCAATATTTCATAAATTTTAAATAAGTTACAAAAGCGACCTAAGCTAGCCTTTTGTCAGCCAGTACCTCATACTAGAAAAAAAAAAAAAAAAAAAAAAAGGAAAGTGGCTAAAGTCAATAAGAGTACTCTAAAATCTATGCCACTGGCCTCCACTGAACCCAATGGCTTCTTCTCTAATGGGCATGCCAAGCCTGTCCAATCGTCCGGACCCTGGATAAGCTTTGCTGGTGAAGCTGGCATGCAATGCAGAAACCCTTTGAGGATTGCTGAATTTTGGTTCACCATAGCCATACATTGAAAACCTCTTAGTTGAGCTTGATCTCTCGTACTGAGGCCTTTGTTTAGGAGCACTTAGGGACCTTATCTTCGCCTTGGAAGATTGAGTGCAGGACATGTAGTTTGGATAGTAGCAGTCAGAGTAGCCACTTAAGCAGCTTCTTGAGCCATCACTTTTGGCTGGGGTAAAGGGTCCTCTCTTTGAACCGCCTTTAGATGAAGCTGAGTGAAGCAGTGGACTATTTGCAGCTGTGCAGAAAGGATCATCCTCGACATCGTGTGAGAACTTCAGAGGGCTCACGGATTGGACCTCGCAAGAAGATGGACTTGGGACCGTTTGATGAACTGTGGAGTCTTTTGATGTGGTGAAGCTATGACTACATTGGTCCGAGCCAATGCTGAGATGAGAAGAGTGAAAAAGGTTCCTAATTTTGTGCCTGGTTTGAGGCCTCGCAGTATCAATCTCGAGAACCTTGTCATTCGCCTCGTCACCTCTGAAGCCAGTTTTCGTAGATGATCCTTCGTGTTCCCATGACTTGATATCCATTCTGGAGTCCTGATAGCTTGAGATCTTCCAGTTTTTTAAGCTATTTCTCTGGTTCCAGTAGCATGAATGCAAAATTATCATCTTGACAAAGTACGCGTCAATGTATGATAGCTTAACACTAACAAGATAAAGGAAAAACAGGGAAGTTCCAGCTCGTACCCTGAACAGCAGATTTTCACCAAGTTTCATACTCTTGGCCCGTGATATACATTCAAATTTCTCAGGAGTTGCAGGGCCCTGCACATTGAATTTACTACCAATTAATAATAACAAAATGCGGTACCTCCACGTATTGTTGATCCAGAGTAAATGCAGTATTCCTGGCAGCTAAAATCATCTTTAAACAAGAAACGGTGGTTTCAGATACAAGAAAGTTTGGACATGGAAATTATTTCTTCCATTAACTCAGCTCATGAAAGAAGTGCGGATTAGGAACTTAATGTGGATATTAGAGCATTGTAAAAGATCAAGTATTGGCAGAAAAGTAGTTAAAAACAACCTACTTCTCCTATTGAAATCAAGGACTACTTTTACAACATGCTGCATATACAGAATCAGTGTAAAAAAGCAGGTCTAGAGTGGTGGAGTCGATTAACAGTCAAAAGTAGCACGTATGCGACCTTTGAGAACACTTCTTTTATGTATAAAAATAAAGAAAGAAAACTAGCACCATTGGATGGGAAAAGGAAATTTTGCTTACAGGGTAATGGATGTGATTAGCTTTGTGGGGCGATTCAAAGACTTGAGCACGGACCGTACTCGCCCGCGCTTGGACTCGCAACACTGCTCGCATTTGTGCCTGCACTTCTCTTAGTATGTCTGCAGTGTGCTTTCTCACAATATGACCTCGAACTAATGCTTGAAGCTTCACAAGTGCTCTCAGTGCTCGTAAAGCTCTTCTTGACTTCAAATACCCATCCAAGAAAAAGTTGATCAATAATGTCAGCCAAAGACCATATATTACTAACGCAAATAAACTCTGAAGTGCCACTTCTTGAGATTGACTTGCATCATGATTACTCAACAAGATGAAAGATTAGAAGCTTCACAGGGCAGAGACTTAAAAGCAAAAGTTTGACATTAAAAATAAAAATCGAAGAAGAAGAAGAAGGGAAAAAAAAAAAAAAAAAAAAAAAAAAGGAAAAAGGACATCTCAGGGGACACCAGTTTCCATGCAAAGAGAAGTGGTCCAAGAAACTGCAGATAGAAAGGACAACAGGATGACAAAGTATTAAGAGGTAAATCCAATCTCCCAACTTTTTATCCCAAAATAATCATCTTAGAGATGGAAGGGATACATCAGAACATTCAAACTATTTCAACTTTTTGGTAGTAGTTTGCAATTCATAACTCTGCAATAACAACAAGAAGGGACAGTTTTCATGCAGAACTTCACTTTTATGTACCAAGGAACATCAGCAAGTGGCAATAATATTAATTAGTCTGAACTGATTAATATAAGCTGAATCATCTGTGGTGCAGGTCCAAGTCAATTTTTGTTTCCACCCGCCCGATGACTAATGCAACTGATGATATATATATAATTCCTGGGCTCCAAAGTCTCAATCCATCTTGATCTAAATCTTGCTTTTATCACAACAGCTCATTAATTCAACTTGACTTTATAACATCCTCAATTCCCCCTTCCCTCACTAGAAAGTAAAAAAAGGACTGATGGGACTTGTAGAAATTAAAGCAAGTCATCAACCACCACAGCTTAAAAAAACTGCAACTGCAACTGCAGCACATTTCTGAATTGACCCCAAGTCAATTCAGATTCCAAGTTTTAACCTTCTGTCCATAATCAACAAAAATGCACAAGCAATTTCCATTCCCCAACCTCCCATACTCAGACAAGAGAATGCCCATCTCCACTAAAGGCCATCAGCTGAGACTACTGAAAAACATACAGATGAGCTTCAGATTTTGGGGAATAGTCACTATTACTTGCACAGTAGTGTCTAATGCTGACACAATAAAACGTAACAGTAGTGTCTACCCACAGTATGTAACTGACGTACAAGAAAAAAAAAAAAAAACACGGATCAGAGTAAAAAACAATCTGATTCGAATCTACCTCCCCTGCCCCAAAGGAAATAGGGATGAATAAGCCTTTAACCAACTACATTAATATCGCAAGTACACTTATTGGACCATGCCCAATTCCTCAGGCAAAAATGTACAAATTTGTGACCACCCCGTCCAAACTTATATCCATTAAAAAAAGGAAAAAACAAACAAACTGAATTGTTTTTGGTCCCAGAGTCCACATTCTACTTGTTAAAAAGAAAAAAATTCCACCATAACCCCACCCCCACCAAATCTTATATTTCTATATATTTATATTTAAAAATAAAATAAAATAAAATAAAACCAATCCAACGTAAATGAATTATTTAACACTAATTGACTTTTCGGCACAGAAGAAAACCAATTAGCTATATTTTAGTACTGCTAGAAGGGTATGTATATATATATTGCATAACTCCTAATGGCATTAGGCAAAACGACACCGCAAGACAACTCGGACCAGTCACTGAGAAGACGTTTTTTGACCCATTTGTTGTTAAGCTCCGACGTCGTCGTCCTCCCGAAGCTTTACTACAGGAACACGACGTCGGACTGATATACCAGAACGTCCCAGAAATGGTGTGCAGAAAGTCGCTTATGCCCTTGAACAATACGTAAATCAAACGCGAACAAATGGGTATACATGTAAATTTTGGAGCGAGAGACTTAACCAACCAGATACGCTCGAAAATGGGACTGAATTTTAACGGCTGCCCACTCTCCACGATTCCCATAGCCTGCGCCACTCTCGTCAACATGCGCCGGTGAAGAATCCCCCCTCGCAAACGACGTCGTCATTCTGGTTATGTTCGAAGCAGAAGCAGCTCTGCCGCTGCTTGTTAGCCTGACTACTTCAGCGGCGGCTTGGGCGGCAGCGACAGCAGCCTCAGCAACAGCCGCCGTGGCAGCAGCTACGGCAATAGCATGATTGCCGGAATCATCATTATCATCACTCGGCTGAGCCGGGCCGACAACGGCGCTGCTGCTTCGAGACTTGTTCTCCATGGGGATGGGGACGTTGCTGTCCTTTTCCCTGTAGGATTTGACAAAGCTCCATTTCTTCTTGGGCGGTGGCTTGGACGTGGCTGTGGTGGGAGCCTGAGAAGATGACGAAGAGGGGTCGGGTTTTTTCAGCCCGAGAAGTCCTCGGAGCCACCTTGAAGCCTTTTTCATCTTGGGATTTTGGTGTCAAGCAAACTAAGAAACCGCCCTGTTTGGATACATGTCGTGGGAGAGGGAAGTGGGTAGTGTGTGACTACTGTGTGTTCCGGACGAGGTATAGAACGAACGATATGAAGCTCGTTGAGTATTTTACTGCCACTGTTCTATAACTAAGGTAGCTCGATACGTGTTCCATTATTTATACTACTGGACACTATAAATTTGCGTGGGGCCCATCCTTGCAAATAACTCAACTTACAACGAAGAAATCAAAATTAAATTACTAATCCTTAATCAGGTAAACCTCAAAAGTCCGCAACTCTTGAGGCCACCGGGGAACTAATAACCTAACCCTTAACCCCCCTTTAAACTCAACTGTTAAAAGCTTATTTGGAACTTTGGCAAGAAGATTTTATTTTATTTTATTTTGGTAAATTGCAGTAACCCCCTTAACATTTGGTCCTAAAACATAACATTTATTTTTTAGCACCTCAACTCCTTACGTCAGTCTCTTTTTTTTTTTTTTTAAGACGGCAATAATAGTTAGTTTAGCCTACTCTTATTCCTATTTTAACCTTTCATTAATCAAAACCAATAATGTTTGGTCGTTATGAATTATTCAACTTTAGAAAATGCCCTTATTTTTACCTATTGAAACTTCTCGACGAAATTACCTTTGTCCTAATAAATTCCTTATTCTTATAAACTTTGTCATCTTTAAAGGAAAGACCCAACCCCTATAACTGGGATGTTATCTCCTTTTTTAAATGACAAATCTTTGGCTAAACACTAGGAAAAATTTCCCAAATTTTATTACCATTGAGTTTTTTGCATGAAATTGATTGATTTATTGTACAAACTCCTAGGGCATGTAAAGCTTTGAAGTGGTCGTATAAAAAAAAAATCTTGAAGTCAAAGGAGATTAGTAGCCACTGATTTGTTTGGTATTTTTAGCCACTAATTTGTCAAAATAAAATGACATGACAACCCATATATAGAGTTGGGGTTTTGCTTTAAAGAAGAGAAAGCAACGTCTTTATTTACAATAAGAACGAATTTACTAGGACAAGAGTAATTTTTTTAAAAAAAATCTAATAAGTAAATTAGGGGCATTTTCGAAAGTTCAGTAATTTGTAAACGGTTAAACATATTTCGCTTGACTCTCTGACTAATGGAAGATGACAAAGTGCTCAATAATTAACATTAGAGGGCAAGGGCAAAAAGATTTTGAGACCAAAAGTTAAGGACGGTACTGCTATTTATCCTTTTTTGTAATAAATGTATTATTTTTTTGTTACATGACTTTTTTGAGATAAATAATAATTAAAATATACCACTAAATTTCTTTTTTCCAATAATTGCTTATCCGACATTTTGTGCTAGTTTTAGAGTAAGCCGATTTTTGGTAATTCAAGTGTTCATCATTAGTCACTCAAACTAAAGAATTTCACTCAAACTTAAGGTTATAATTTTGTATGCATCCTTTGATGGTAGATCAACTTAGAAAAGTCAAATTACTATAGATTATCCAAATGTTAACTAAATTAGACATACATACAAGAAAATGATTAGAGTTTTTACAGAAAGATATATTATAACAATACGACGTATATAACGTAAAAAAGTGACTAAAAAATTGGTCAAAAGGGGAAAAAAATTCCCGAAAAATTCAACCATCCAAACTGGACTAAAACCCCAAGAAAATAATTAAGGGGACATGAAACAGTGGAGAGGTGGGGACTGAGGACTCGGAAAAGAAAAAAAAAATACTACGAAGTCAAATGTGAAAGCTCGAATTCTTGTAGATGTGCTGTATTAATTTATTACTCATGTGAAAGAATGATACTTGGGATTATCAATGGGTTATAGTATAAAATAGTGTGTTCAACTTCAACCAAAAAGTAGTACGTACGTAGGTGTTTGCAGATATATTCTACGGTTGGCAGAAATTATACCGGTTTGGTTCTTGGGAAAAGCTGAGATTGACCGATCGTTCCATCTTGGGAATTAGGAAGGTGATTGAAATTAGCAAGTCCAGAAGGTTATATTTTAACTTTTCGTTTCTTGAGGTTTTCAATAAACCATTGGAACCTAAATAACCATTTCTTGATCCCTAATGAACATCAATTTCTCACTGATTAAGAATGTGTCAAGTATCAACTCAAGGTGTCGTGGGTTTACCAACTCCGTTGTTATCGATAAATTTAGAAATTTTGCACTCAAAGATTTCATTATAATGGAGTGTCCCACCCATTACTATTTTACTAGTACAAGTTTGCCAAATATTTGCTTACATCATCATTACAATTTCCAACACACCCTTTTATCTTTATTACATTTTTATCTCACATACATCACATCACAAAAAATGCTACAGTAAAAATATCTCAAATAATTTACAATCCAAACAGATCCGCTAAAGTTACCTAAAGTTTTTGGCAATAATGGAACCTTTCCAGCCTCAGTTTTTCATTTTGTTTGATAAGAAAGATCATAAAATGAAATTTGTCATGATCAATTTGATGATCATGATTGCGCGTTTGATAAAATTAAAATCTGAAAATTAAAATTTGAAGTTTGAATCCATTAACTTATTGAATTGTTAAACATTAAATCAAATACATTTGAGCGTATATCACATTTAGTGATAAGTGAATAGTTTATCACTTATTTTCAGAGTAAGTTTTGTCTAGAAAATTCAGTATCATTTAATTAATTCAGTTATTTAATTTTTTATTATTAAACGCATCTAAATATATTAAAATTTGAATTCATTAAACTAAAATACTGAATTCCGATATCAAACAAGCATCATAACTCGAGTTGTTAATTGCTACAACACGTTGCCTTTTATCTTATGAAGTAAATTGTATCACTCTTATACTACTGTTAACATTCTGGATTTGGCGTAATACACGTGGTGAGACCTGAGAGATGATCCCCCCACCCCACCACCAGACAAAAAAAGAGGAGTAATTTGGTATCACGGATCATTCTCATAAACAAACGAAGAAGTTCACATCAACATCGTAAATTAGGAGCGACAAATTAAGGGAATCTTCAAATTACTGGGGTACACCCGCCGACAAAACTGTTCTTCTCACCCATGCAGCCTAGGACTCAGTTTGTACTTCCAATTCAATACACAGCCGTGATCTTCTTGCAATGTGGCCAAATACATTCGAATTTTTTGAACAAGGAGGACCTTTGATTTTCCTACTACTACAAAAATCCGATCCATGATTCTCCTGTCTCCAAATGGATATCTGCAGCTCATGTTCTTTTTTCTTTTTTCTTTTTTTTTTGGGAAAAAGGGTTGGCCTTGCATGGGAAGCTACATAGTATGCACTATTTGAAGTTCACAATTAATGATTAATTTGTTGATTTATAAACGTTTGAAGGAACAAAATTCACATCTCTCTTAAATTCACAATTCGATACATTAATAAGTTATGGTTTTAGTATTAAAACATGAATAAATTGTGAACATCTCTCTTGTAACGCACTTGCAAATGTTGCTACATGTATTATTGTCACGTCAGAAGACAAATGGATTTGCCCATAAAAGTAACTTTGGTTCGTACAAGTTTGGCTCAGACATGATCGCCACGTGAAAAGTTAACATGAATCATACATTTTGGTCTTTTACATAAAACCGTTGCCATGTCATAGAGACATCGATTTGGCTCGTACAAGTTTCAACTACGCTGTGTTAGTAAAATTTTGCTGTCTACAGTTCGATCTTTAACAATCCTCTTCCTGTTATATTATTAGCTTCAATTCGTCACAACGAAAGATTATAAAACTAGTGCTAGAGGTGATACAATTACCTTGATTGAAGATTCTTTTTTGAAAAGAAAATCAATAACTTTAGATCGCACAGTGAAATTAACAGTCCTAAGAATTAAGGGTGCTGTCGAGTCGAATCAATTTCGAGTAATATCTTATTGGAACTTGAACTTAAATTCGAAAGACATGAGTGCTACTCGAGTTCAAACATGTCAAGAACAATGTTAAGTCTGTATTGGCAATTTCTACGCGTGTATGTATACATGTATAATCATATTTGATATTTATTTTTTAATTAGCTAATGCAATACTCAATAAAAACTTGTGGAGTTCTCAAATATCACAGATTTTTAAACGCAAAATTGATTCAATAGTACTTTCGAGTAGTTCAAATTTAAATTTAAATTCGATCAAAACGAGTTTAAATCAAATTATCAACCGAGCAACTTGCAAGTTCGAATTGATAACAGATACGACCTCTCCATAAAAGTTACTAACCTTTTTATACAGTTAATGAAGCTTTTCCGCTGTGAACTTTTCAGCCAGAAACTTGGTGATCTTTTCAGCATGGAGTCTTCAAGTGGTAAAATTATTTCCCACTTTGATCGTCAATCATTTCTGTCAAGACTCCGACCAACCTCCTAAGTAGTGCCCACAGAGTCGTATATAGGCAGCCCCGTGCATAAATTTCTGTTGGATGCCAAGTGTGAAATGAAGAAATCATATCCGGTCAACAAAAGGAGACGTTCGCCGTCCAAATTCCACGTGCACGCTGTTCTCGATCTTGTTGGACAGCTAGTCGTTCAATGTCTGATCCCTTGAGAGCAATGTACTACTTTGGAACTAGACATGTAATCGAATCAAGCCAAGCACGAGTATCGCAATACTTGAATTTGATTCGATACTTGACTTTATTCGATAGTAAAAAGGTATTACTTGAGCTTGAATTCGACCGAGCAGCAAAGGTGGAGTTTGAACTCGAATTCGAAAAATGATTCGAAAACTCGAGACGATTCGATTATACTCGATTTTCTTGTCAGTATGATTAAACTCGAATACTTGACACGACTAAAAGAATAATTCTAGTAACTTATATAATTTTCAGCCTTAAAAGAGTAAAATTGTAACAACTAAATATATAATTTTTAATTAATTACTTTATACTCGATAGGATTCGACGAGTTATCGACCTTAAAAAAACAACAATACTCGAATTCGACTTGAATAATTATCGAGCTACTCGTACTCATCTCGCATTCGATCAAAATCAAGTGTGAGTCAAGCTTTTGAACGAACCCCTCGCAAGCAACTCGATTCAATAGCATCCCTATTTGAAACACGTATGATTCCACAAGAGAATAAGTGATCGAAGTTTAACTAGCTTTGTTTTTGAGCTATTAATGTAAGCTAGTAGGCGTAATAAATAGTATGACTCCGCAAATATATGTATATCCTTGAGAATGGTTTAACGATACTATGCAGGTAATAATTTGGACATCTCAATATTTGAAAAAAATTATTTAACGTTTCACATAAATCACATCTATAAAAGTGTTAAGAGTGTTGTAATATATAATAATCTTTTCAATTAATGAGTTGCGAGTATTCAAACACACTGGTTACATCAAAAATTTCTCCAATCCATTTTATTCACCAGAACTTTGGAATTTTTATAATTGGTGCCCCTGCTTCATTCGTTCTTCATTCATCTTTTGCCGAAGAAATCATGGGTGGACACTTGTTTACGCTTTAATTATGTGAAGCAGAAAATTCATGCTGCTTGATCGCCTTCTTCTAATTCATTTAAATTTATAGTTTTTTCCTTATTCAGAAACAACTTGTTCAAATCCCTCCTCAATAGTAGCATTTAGACAAGTTTCTTATCTAGGTCCATCAATTATGATTATACTAAAAAATCCCCTAATAATGCTTAAGTTGGTAGCCTAGTTTTCTCGGTAAGATCCGTGGTTAACTTGCATGTGTTTGGATAATTGATTATCTTAAAAGAATTTAGAATAATACAACTATATTTTTACTTTTTATGATATTATGTATATAAAATAAAAAAATAATTTAAAAAATATATGACTAAATTTTTTTTAAAAAATAATCAACCATCCAAACGACAAACTAACTAGTACTAAACTAGTCGCCTCGTCCATTCAGAGTTAGACGCTAGCTCAGAACTACAAACTAGTACTACGTCACTATCCTATTTGCGGATTCGGGGGCTGGAACGGCTGTCAGAGCAATCGTTCCGGAAGGTGTAATACCATTTACACACGGTGTAACATCATCTGTATAAGGCGTAACAATAGAACAACAGCGAGTAACACTAGAACAACATTTTTATAGATCCCGCACGACGTGAAAATCGAGTTACAAGGAGTAATCTGAGTCGCACAAATTTTTTTGACCTAATCATACCCGTAAACCTTTTGGAACGATTGTCAGAGACAGCCGTTCCAGCCCCTCCTCCCCTATTTGCATGGTAATTATAGGAATGCTACTAGTAATAAATTGCCATATTGTCATATATGAGATTTTTTCTTTCGTTTTTTTTTTGTTCTCAATCCACAGGTGGGAAATTGAACTGCGATGGGGCTTTGCTTGTTCAAGTTGTACGGGAAATGGCTAATGTCTTGAATGAGACGTCCCATCTGCCCCTTTGAGACTATAAAAATTTCTGACGCACCAAAGCTGACCTCTTTTTTGTATGGTGCTCGATTGTTACGGGGATGCTGCCTACCCTATGATGTCCTTCACGAAAGACTAATCGGCGGTGAAGGTACAGAGACGCCAGATTGCCTGATTCAGAAATTGCATTAACACTTAATAGCAAGATTTTCTACTCTCTTTTGTCGTCTGTCTCATTTCTGGCCCCTGTAGCCCGTAGGCTGGCTGGCCATTTGATTGACCTTTTGAGATCTGATTTTTTGGCAAGGTTCTTGCCTAAAATGTTGAGAATGTCCCACCCCAATTCTAACTTTTGGTGAATTTCTTGGAATAATCTAGTAATGAGGAGTAACCCTTTAAGAATTGTTTTTTAAAAAGTGCTACAGAGTATTATAAAGCAAACTTTTGGGCCAGGATGTTAAGCTATTAAAGTCAATGAAACTGCAGACACGGTTTGACAAGTAAATTTTTTGGATATTTATCTAAAATTTTACTGTAATTTACTGTAGAAGTTTTTAAATTTTTTTTTGAAGTGTGTAAATTTTTAAATATTTTAAAGTGTATATAGTTTAAAAATTTTGATAAATTTTTTGAAATTACTGTAGTTAAAATTTTTAAAAAATTTGTAGTTGACAAACTTGATAAAAAACTCAAGGACCAAACAGGGCCTACATCATGAATAAAAATTGAAGACCTAGTATATTAACAAAGTACAAAGGAATAGTCCAAATTGGAGGGTCAATGCAAAAATGATCGAAGAGTTTAAAATTGAGGTTTTTTTCTGTTCAATGCAGATATGACCAAGTAAACAATATATATTTTCGCAATTCAATGATATAAAATATTAGAGAATTTGACACTAAATGAGCCTTGAAATAATCGAAAATGATCATGATATGCTAAGCTGTGTCGCGAAAATTTAAATGAAATCCTTGTCGATTTGATATCTTCACACTCCAAGAAATACAATTCTTTTGTATAAGTTTGAAAATTTTGATAAAGGAATCATAAAATGGTGGTAAAATAACATTTTTTGTTATTTCAAAGATTCACAAAAAATCGTGTCCAAATTTGGAATCTATGCAAAATACAAAATCCAAAAGTGTAATTTCATCTAAATTTGACAATATAGATTAGTGATCAACTATTATTTAATAACAGTTCACCTACAATCAAAATAGTTATCGTGATAAACAGGCATAATTGAATGGAGAAGACGATTGATGCTATGTTGTTTTGAGGTAGACTCGGTTAAAAATGACGATTAAAATAAAGAAAAGGGTTAATATATACATTTACAGAAGTTAAAAAATTTAAAAGTACATACATAATAGTTGAAGGCTTTAAAGTGTACAAATTCAATAGTTCGAGAGTCAACTGGTTTTTTTCACCCTAAAAGGGTAGTAACTCTTTAGTATTAGTATTAGTTTGATTTAAGGTGGTATTTCATGGTAGGTCAAAATTGAGGTTTTGCTCATGCAAAAGCCATGGGAATGTAGCTTGAACTGTATAGAAATAATTTTTTGAGTTTCCTAACTTCGCTTTGTCTTTTCTTTGAAAGAAAAGAATTCATAACCTCATAATATACAATGACCACAATTTTACATGCATCTTTCCATTCCACTAGATGCTGGTGTCGCATACAAACCAAATGAAAGGGGGAGTCAATGAAATCAAAAAGTCATTAACTGTAATGAAGTCCTTCAAACTCTCATGCAACTCTTTGTTAAGGCTACTATTTTATCTCTTTGATTTCCATTTTCCAAAAGCCTTTTTCATCTTTCCTTGACACGAAAACAAAAGGAGGGAAAGGAGAAAGATGGGAACTCTCGATCAACAAATATGTTGTGTGAACTTAAAGGACTTGTACACCATATTATTGGTTAAGTCTGGCGATAGTTTTAGTTCCTCCACACTTTTGGAAGACTTGCATTTGTATTGCTACTACTATTATACACGAGCGCGAGCCCTGCAGCAGCTTTAAAGCCCAGTTTGAATTAAATCTGTTATTTTCTGGATAATATCTTGAAATGATGGACGGTTTTCCGGTTTGCTGCATCAGTTCACGAGTTAGCATAATATGAGAGCTATGTTCATTTCCATGATTTAACCACAAAAGTGAAGGACACCACAGAATGAAGAGAAAACCTGTGCCAGCAGTCATGGATGATGGATGAAATTTCGGGATCAAGGTTTACTGGAAGGTCCAGTCTGCGGTCCATGAAGCCGACAATTCCGACAACCTGTTAAGTGAAAAGACAAGTACTAATGAATTGAATCAACTCGAGAGAAACTGCAGATATCATTTCTTTTGTTTATTGTCTAACATCTGCTTCTTCAGACTAAGACTTGCCAAAAAACAAGCACTCGCAATTGAGAAATAAACTTTGTCCAACATCTACCTGCAACGAGTTCAGGTTCTTCCATGGTATGGATTCAGTCATCAGTTCCCACAGTATGACTCCAAAACTGTAGATATCTGACCTGTCACATTATTAAAACAACGGGAAAATAAGTCAGTTGCCAAACCTCCTTAACATCATGTGCCTAAGATAAAATGAATTGCTTTAAAAGCTTCTTAACTTCACCAACTATGTTCTGCATTAGTTTCTCAAATGTTTAAATTAACCCCATACAAAAAGCAAAAGAAGGAAGGAACTCTTATGAACCATAAGAGATGGTAATATTAGTCCAGTATGATCAACTTCTCAATACTGGGACAGCCTAGTTCTCTCTTTTGATTCTTTTCCCCCCTCATCCTGCTGTTAGATGATACAGAGAATAGACCATAAAGATTAGGAATCGCTAGTGGCAAAAGCATGACAAATAATCACAACAGATAAAAAATTGCAGTTTTTTAATGTCGAGTACTGAAAAGTCTTATAATTTGAAATTACTTTTCCGTTGAAGGTTCACTTCGAAGGATTTCGGGAGCCATCCACTGAGGCTGCAGCAGCAACAACAGTTTAAGTGTAGATAAAAAAATTACCTTACAGATAGAATGATCGAGGTATACAAAAGAACAAAAAGGAAATAATATGAGGATATCTACCGTTCCTTTCCCAGAGTTGTTTGTTAAGAAGGTCGCATTCTTCAATTTTGACAGGCCAAAGTCTCCAACCTGTCAAAACGAAACTCTAATCATTTTTTCAATAAACATATAAATCGCAGGCTAAATCAGGTAACAGTACCTTGACATTCCAGCTCTTATCGACAAGCAGGTTTGAAGATTTGAGATCTCTATGTACGATTGGTGGGTTTCTGTGATGCAAATAGTTCATACCTCTTGCCTGCAGCCAAAGGAGAAATATACAATTACAAATTTCAGAAGAATTTTAATGAGGTTACATATCCCAAGGATTAAAAGTAAATGGAGGAAACTGGAAAATTTTAAGCAGAAACCAACCACATCAAGAGCCATCCTCAGACGACGTCTGATGTCTAATTGCTGATTACTTTTGTGTAGTGCTTTAAAGAGACTTCCCCTGGTAAGAGACCATAGTCAATGTGCCAGACAAGATAGTAGCACCAGTTTGCCAATGGAACAGACACATTGATTCAAGCATTGGAAAATAGAGCTCTACTACTGATAGACATTTTCTGCTGAAGGTCAATAGAGTTGCAATTTCACAGAAGACTACCAGATACCTTGGCAAATATTCTGTTACCAGAGCCAGTTTTTCTTGTGAGCATACTGCCCCCATGAACAACAGCACATTTGGATGTCTCAGTGTCCTCATTATATAAAGCTGAAGTGCATGTTGGAGATTGAATTAAGGAACATTTTCTTTCCAGAACAAAAATTACAACAGTCATGGACATACTGCCTGCATCAAATACCTCTTGAGTGTAACTGAGTAGAGTCTGGTCATTGTATTCATTCCCGAAATAAACCTTAACTGCAACATCCTAAGAAAGGAAAAAGGCATGCAGAGAACCATCATGTCAACCTGATGAGAAGTCAATCACAGTTAGGAACTCTTAGAGTTGGAAGACATACTGATCCATTCCAGATTCCACGATACACAACAGCGAATGAACCTAAACGAGAAAAAGGACTCTAGTCAACCATGAGCAGACCAACGATATATGGTATCTGAGTTATTCGGGAAAAATCAGGTAACATGATGGATGTTTGGCAATTTTTTTCATGTGAACTAAGGAGAAAACTCGTGTTTTATGTGAGTGAAGGATTCAGATATCTATGATCCAAAACTGAATCAGTTGGACTTCATAGCAGTGAGGATCTTTTTGGTATGTACCAGATTTCCCCTCATCAAGCACGTCCAAAGATGGAACATTTTGTGCAATCTTTAGTTCAAATTTCATCATCAAATACTGTCCACTAGCCAAACATGGCCAACTTGTGGTCATTAAGGCAGAGAACATCTTCAATTTTTTGCAGAAGCAATATCCTATAAGTTTACCTTGGCCAATTTGCTCTCGTAATTGCAGGTCTTCCCAATGGATTTCACAATGTACAATCAAGTTTGATTCATCATCACCTTTGCTTGATGGACTACCAATGCTGCTTCCACTATCCTCCCTTGAGTTCGGGAACCGTTGAATATCTGGTTGAGGTTGTAGTGTATCCTCAATCTCCATTTCCAAATTCTGCCCATTTGTATTCAAGTCTTGCAAGTCTGACGTCTGCAACTGTTCTGAAACTCGGACAGGTGCAGTTATAGGATACAAGTCCTCTGTCAAATCATCAGATATTGTTAGTGATCTTCTCGACAATCCTTTTGCTGCAGAAGAGACACCTTTTATAACATGTTCTTCATTGTGATTCACATCATCAACAATACCGTTATGTGAGCTAGTTGCTTGTGTTGCTTGTGGTGCTCCAGGTGAAGATGACTCGACCAATACTTTGCTGCATGACATACCATTCAAGCTGTTACATTGGACAACTGCATCTTTGTTCTTATTAAGATTGGCAATACCCCCAATGTGAAGCTTCGCTAATACCTTTTCGGCCTACAGACATAAGGAAGTTGTTCATTATATAAATGATGCTTCAAATGAATCCCCACTGAAAAAGTACCAAAGAATGGAACAATTTGATATTTACTACAATTACATGAGGGAAGGAGATAATACAAGTTTTAATGGCTGAGGAAATCCACTTGTGGATTCTTCGCTTTCAAAGCCATCTCCATCAATTTTATTCTTCGCATTGGGAGACTTACAATTAACTTGCGGTCTTGTTGCCTATAAAATTGATGTTAGCTCATAACTCTTCCTTCACGCCAGATTGAAGAAAAGTTTGCAAGTTGAATCAAATCTTACTGGTGCTCTAGGTGGCCTCTCAGATTTTAGATATGCATTGTCCAGTTCATTTTGCTCCTTTTCCCTAATATTGGAACTTCCATCAGATCCACTGTCTTCATGCTTCCGCAATAATACTTTTGAGGCCTGTTTAATGCAGTGAAACTAGTAAATTATAATGTATTCAACCAAAACAAAACAAGTGGGAGGAGCAGAAAAGAAACTTAATGCCATAACAAAGAATAAGCACCAGATTGGAAACAGATGATGCAATCTGTGGTTGTGCACGCAACTGGATTCTTTTCTGATTTATTCCTCGTCCTCTAGATTTACCATCAGTAGGGTCTTGGCCTACTCTTGTATTTTCTAAATGTAGATTATTAAAGACAGCTGCATCACTTGAAACAGTGATGGTGCCAACAAGCTCGCCATCCTCATACAGCAGGCTTTTCGTAACTATTGCCACAAAGATCTGGCCTGATCTCTTCTTGAAAGGAAACTGACCTGCCCAAGACCGTCCAAAGCTCAACCTGTCCATGATTTTCCGCGCCAATGCATGACGCTTTTCATCAATGATCAGCACTGCATCTCTTTGTCCCAATACCTCGTAGTCTTTGTATCCAAAGAGCTTTTCAGCAGATGAATTCCTGCAAGGGAGAATTTTTTTCCCTTATAGAACATAAGCAAGCAAAAATAGAAGAACATGCAGATTACATCATCCGGACAAAACTAACTACAGCAATTAATCCAACGGAATGCCAAGCATCTGCTCTCTTTATATCACAGTGCTGCCTCATTAATCCTCCAATACAAGCCTTAGGCTTGGCCAAATGAAGTACGAGTCATAGGGAAATGTGATTAGCACCCGTAACTCCAATGCTTGAGGCTGAGATACAATATGTCATTTTATAGCAATAGAACCTTGTACTAGCATCCTTAAAATACTACTACTACGTGCATTTGGATGAGATAACAAGTATCTATATATCTAAAAGGAGACTACTGCTAAAATCTTAATGGCTATCAATATTTGTGCTAAAAATTATCCAGTTCCTATCTTCCAATCTTTCACAAACTCAGTAATTAATGTTCATCTAGCTTGCCTCTCAATTACTTTATCCAGCAGATTCTTCTTTAATTTCTCAAGATCTAGTCTGCTACATCAATAGAAAAATATACAGCATGGAGCAATCATAAACATAACTAGATTTATCAAGTCCACGCTCCAGTTATTGTATTCTCAGTCTCGACCGCTAGCGCATTATTCGAATAGAGAATCAAGAGCGCAGGACAGCATGTAAAGTTAGAGTAGACTACAAATCAAAACTGATCTGAGCTCTCAAGTCTACCTAGTATTCATTAAGTTACAAAGGTCTATTGGAATTAAATTAAGAAACCTAGTGCTACAAGATTTCAAATGCCTAAGATATATAGAACCCAACATCTCAACAAAGGCTTCAAGAAAAACTTAAAAAACTAAATTAAGTGCCTGTACGCAAGCAACAAACTTATTTCACATCCCATATCAGAACATATATAGCTGCCAGATCAACAAGGTAAACAACAAAAAAAATTCAATAAAGAAAGAATCAAGGACAAAGAGGGACGAGAGAAAATGCTCGACCAATGCATGACTAAATAAAGAAAAAGTCATATTAACAACAAAATTAGTAACTCCATAACGATATCTAGTTACTGAACTAAAATCTTATAAGTAATTAGTCACCAGTAAATGATCTCTTCAGAGCCAGCTCGACTGATATGAACTGCATGACCCATGCACTCTAACACGTTCTTGTACGGACTCCCTGAATAGTAAGCTCCATGAATATAGCTAGCCCAGCTGGAATCTTCCCCCGCCAACTCACCTGACGAATCTTCTTGCATATTCATAACTTCTTCCACCGAGTTTCTCACTCGTGCAACTCTACTACTTGTACTTCCAAATCCACCGGCAATGCTCTTTTCTTGCAGGAGAATATTGAACTGTTCTTTGAGTTTCTCGTGGCTGGCTTGGAGACTATGAAACCGATCCATCAGAACAGCGTAGATATCAGACTCGTGTGACTGGCTTCCGTCGTCCATTGTGGCCGTAGGCGGAGAAGGTTTGGTGGAGTAAGGACCAAGCAGCGTTGCGCAAGTGGTTTGTGTATGGCCAATGGCGAAGGCTTTTCTTAATTAGTGTTTGAAGTTTGAATACTAACACTACTATTTTATTCTGCATTTTGATTTGGTTGCTGCCACGTATCACTTGCCGGCAAAAGGATGCTATCAGATGATAGCAGTTGTTATTTGCTATTTTAACCCTCTCGAAGGGTAAAATAGGAAATAAATCATATTTCTTGTTATTTAATCTTCACTAGAATATAAATGAATGTACGTCTTGTGATATATATTTTCGTTTTGTGATAAAATATTTTATTTGTGTTTCGGACAAGATATCTTCCAAGAATTGTTCTACTTTTGCCCTTTATTCATGGAAATATTGCAGGGTTGGGAATGGCTCTCTTGCGTATGGACAAAGCTGCTCACGCATTATTAAAGTTTATTAAGGTTACGTACACTCGACCAATAATTTAATTGTTTCACAACTCCAAGGTGGCAATACTGGTCAAGATCTAGTGCTGATTAATTTTTCTTGTAAAAAAAAAAAAAAGGAAAGAAAGAAAACATGGTATTGAAAAACAGTAATAGGATGATGTATAAACTCCTTATAATCAAACAAATGCATATAAGATTGAATATTTAACTCAATAATCTTGTCATTAAATTATTGGAATGGGCATATAAGTGAACTCATGCACCATTCAAAGTTATTGGTTTGAGAATAAAATTTGGCAAATGATATTAACATTCTAAAACAAGCTCCAAGAATTCCATTCTTATTCACTATTATTAAAAATGACAAAAAGAAAAAAAAAAACTATGACATTGGTTAAACTTGTATAGCTCAACTTAAAAAGCAATGAACAATTCCAAATTATGAAGGCAAACACTTTACTCAAGAACTACTAAATATTTCATACTCACGCGTATGTATAGAATTATCGCTATTAGAAATTTCCTCCATTATATATTATCAGCATTGAATGAATGATAACTATGAAAAATTTGAATTTTAAATTCAACTTTTGCACACATATCATGAATTAAACGATGATAGTGTATACACCATCAGTGTAGGAAAGATTTACTCTTTTAATAATACAACAATTTAGAGCTAATGTAAGTGTTAGAAAAATTGAAGAGACAAATAAAGAGAGTTATCCCTAAATGCATATAGAGGCAATTTCGCATTAAAAAATTCTTTTTTTTTTTTTTTTGAAGTGCTAGTGTCATTAGCCTAAAATTTTTAGTACTTATATTGCGACTTCAATTGCTTGTCATAACTTAGTACCTTATGTAGGGTAAAAGGTAATGAAACGTTCTAAAAATGAATAACAAGTTTCGATTTTGCCTACCATGAAGTATGTCTCTCTTTATTCTACTGTATGTATAATTAAAAGTCTTGATGCTTCCATGTTGAAAGTTCTGTCTTACCCAAAAGCCATGTAAAGTTAGGTTGTGTTTGGATTGCATTTTCCGTCATTTTTCATGGAAAAATTACTGTAGCGATTTGATATATGTGAGGGAAAAAGGTGATAGGGAAATGTAATCACGGAAAACGACAATATTTTCGGACGGAAACAAGCAATCTAAACAAAGCCTTACTATAGCGATCTGATGTATGTGAGGGAAAAAGGTAATAGGAAAATGTGATCACGGAAAACGACATAATTTTCTGACGGAAAATCGCAATCCAAACAAGACCTTAATTTTCAACGACTTCCCATCTCTTATTCACTGGACTTGTAAAATTTGGATCCTTGTAAAGTTGTGTTTCTTCTTATGCTAGCAAATTTCAATTGGGTTATCAATATAGAGAAACATCATAAGAATTTCAAAAATCTCAAGGGAATTTCAATTATTACAGCAACCTTGTGAATTTTTCATAAGAAAACCATTTGATATGCATGTCAGTAAAAGATTATAAAGAGTACAACTTTATTTTTTTTTTAAAAATTCTTCTTTGCAAATGGAGAAAGAAGCAGTTCAAACTTTAAATGGATCAAAATAAATAACTTTCCATGTGTAAAACAAATTTGTATTTTGTACACTCCCATCACTTATTCATTTATGGATTGATGGTGATACATGTTCATTATAAATGGTTGGAAAATAATAGGCATATACATTTAAAGAAACACATATAAAGAAAGCAAGTTTTTAAACTAAGATTTATTTATTTGTAAATAGATTGAATTACCTTGAACAGCGCTTAATCCAATCTTAAACCCTAAACTAGTTCTAAAAAAGAATAAATCGAACTTAAACGCCCTGACACTAAGCCTCAATAATTAGGCTCGTTTATGTCCTTAAATACTGAATCAAAAAAAGAATTCAATCGTTTAGTGATGAAAAATTGTTTAAGACTTCCGAAATCATCACTCAATTCACTCATTTTTCGATCGAAACATTGTATTACTTCTTCTTCTTCTTTTGTTTCATTTCTTTAGTGTAAGTGGTAGGTGTCTAATTCGAAACCTCTAACTTAATCTATTGACTCCGCACCCTGAATAGTGCAGAGATCCAAACAAAACTTAAATTCCATCGTACTCAAATCAATGAGACTCGTTCATCTCCTTGAAGTGTAATAAGTATAAAGGATCAAGAATTGTCTATATCAAAACTTAAAAGGGTAAAATTAAGAAATATATAAAAACTCAAGTACTCACACTGCAAATTTATCCAAAATACAACTCCAACATGCTAGACCCGTTTCTTGGCCACCCGCAACCGCAAGCATTCACTATGCATATATATATAGCCGCAAGCAGTAGTAGCTGTACAATTGCTGGGCTCCTTTTCTGAAGCAATTCAAAGATAAACTCCCGTCTTCCTCACTCCTCACTCAACTCAGTCCAATTCTGGTGACTTCATCATCACCGTCATTCTCGCATTCTCGGTTGATTTTCTTGTCG
Source organism: Coffea eugenioides (assembly GCF_003713205.1). Classification (NCBI taxonomy): domain Eukaryota; kingdom Viridiplantae; phylum Streptophyta; class Magnoliopsida; order Gentianales; family Rubiaceae; genus Coffea; species Coffea eugenioides. Next base: position 44,901,461 of record NC_040042.1, on the reverse strand, counting down.
CCGCTTAAGGTAACTTTCTCCGTTACAGAAAAAAGAATTAACTTATCTACACAAAAACTTTTTCTTGCTTTGGGAGCACACATTGGGTTGATTTTGTGAGGTTTTCTCCTGTGTAGGAAATGATGAAAGTTTGGGTCTTTAATTTTGGGTTCGTTAAGTTGATTCTTGTTTGATGTGTAGGATTTGAACTTTTATTTTTTCTGTTCTTGGTTTGCTGTATCTAATTGATGTTTTGTTGGGTTTTTAGATGAAATTCTTATCTGCATGTTGCTTTTTGTTTTTCGTTTTCCGTTCTTGTTCAAGTGTTGATGGGCATGGGTAATTGGGCATCGGCTGAGCATTTTTTTCCTTTTTCTTTTTCTTTTTTTTGGCCCCATTTCTGAAGAGATATATGTGATTATCTAGATTGGATAAGAGTTGTTTTGGGGGTGGGGGGTAATCAGGGTAAATCTGCATTTTCTTTACATTGTCGAGATTCAATTTCTTTTTTTGGGTGAAATTGGTTTCTGTATTTTGTTTGAGTTTAATCTGGGAAAGTTCTTAAGGGGATGGAATGATCAAAGTTAGATTCTTCATTTTCATTTTCTTTTTTTCCATCTCTGGGTTGTTCCTTTAAAGATTTGTGGTTATTTTCGATTGCATGCGCATTTCATTTGAATTTCATGGCATGCAAAATTGCTAGGTGACAGAATAAAACAGACTAATTTTGAAGGCTTTACTCTTTTGGGGTTTACTTGTTTTTGGTTTTTTTGTGGTTCTCTTTTTTCATTTTTCCGTTTGGAAAGTGTAAAACTTGCTTAAACTCGTCCTTTTCTGTTAGGTGAAATCAAGAAAAGAAGTATATTTTGCAACAGATTTTTCTTTGGTTTTTTCTTTTTCTCTCAAAAGAAGGAAACAGATTTGAAGACTTATTGTCAAGAAATTGAATAGGATACCATAACAAAAGCTAGTCCAAACGACACATGGTTGTGTTGAATTCAGTTTCATTATAGTGGTATTAAATAGATCCTTCCTGATTTTAATATGAGGTACTTTCTCAAAGATTGATAGATTGTATCTAATTCATAATTAAGATATTTGGCTTTACGGGCATTTCCTTCAATCTTAAGGTATTTGCCATAGTTCAAGGTATACTTCTGAGGCAGAAATGATGTAAATCAGTGTCTGTTTTTGGCTCAGCGATGTTAGTTTCTGTGGCTTTTGAAGATTGACAGCTACATAATGCACGCCGGTGTCTGTGTTGATGAGGCATTTCCTATCTTGGCTTCAGGCACAATAACTGTAGATGAATAATGTCAACATTTTCATTAAGTTGCTCGCTAGCTAAATTGAGGTTTCTGTGTAATGTTGGCTTTTATTGTTTTTATGCATTACATATTTTATCAATTATATCTCATTGCATCTTTAACACTTACATTTGCAGTTGTTTGTGACAAGGTCTGATAAGAATATCAAAAACAAACTCTAGGTGAAGAACTATGCCCTGCAGTTGATATTGAGAAGATTTTTTGGTGTCGGGGCTACTCAATGTACTCTTTCTTTCGCACTACCTTGTTACAAGTTTTGCTCCACTTCACAGAATGTTTTTGCCTTTGTTTTTTAAAGAAACTTTCTCTTATGTTGTGCAGAAGTGCTTGATATTGAGTTTCCTTGCAGTTTTGCTTATGCTAAACCAAGAATTATGAGTTGAGTTATATGAAGTTAGATGGATGATTTCAGAAAATAGAACTTGAAGCAAAATTAGAATTAATTATGACTTGAGTTATATGAAGTTAGATGAATGATTCCAGAAAATAGAACTTGAAGCAAAATTGGAATTCGAGGTTGCTCAGTTTATGCACGATTTTTGTATTTTGGTTTGGTTCTTAAAATTTGTTTGAAATGTCTAGATGCAGTCTGGAATGAACGGATCAAATTCAAATAATCCAGATGCTACTGGAAGAGCTTTTCCATCCCAGACTGGTTCTGGTAACTGTTTTGAATCACTCTGGCGGTATAGGGTTGCTTGAATGATCAACTTTCTGCTTCTCATGAATGACTTAGTTATTTATAAGCAACTTGCAGGAAACATGCAAGGGCTCCATGGGATCCATGGGAACTTTAACATCTCCAACATGGGTGGTACATTTGGATCAAGAAATTCAGCAATGCTTTCTGGACCACCAGGTGGCGTTCAGCAAGTTTCAGGCAGTGGGTCTAGTGGGCGATTCACAATAAATAATCTCCCGGCTGCACTTTCTCAGGTCTCCAACTTTGATGGTTTATGGTGTCTTGCTACTATTGAATGCTTACCATTAATTTGTTGCTCTCCCCTACACATGCATATGCATGCACTGACATGGAACGCATCCCGTTAGAGGCAAATTCTCTAATTTGTGATATTTTTTGAATGCAGCTCTCTCTTGCGAGCTCACATGGGCATCCAGGTGTAACAAACAATGGAGGTATGAATTCTTGCAAAAACGACTGTTATTGGTGAACCTTATTCTTGTCCTGTATCTATTTCCCCGCATAACTGGTGCAGTAGAGTAATTTCAGGTTCAGGGGCATTACCAAATCTAGGAAATTCAGGCCGTGTGGCAAACCCTATGGCTAATTATGTTAGTGGGGGCAATATTGCCAGGGGTTTAGGCTCTGGAGGAGGATCGAACTTGGCTGTTGTTGCTTCTCGCTTAAATTTGACAGGTACATCTCAATTCATTGAGTTATCAGAAACTAAATACAGCAGGCAGCATAATATATATTTGGAGCTTATGTAATCTAAGTTTGGATCTTGAAATAGTCGGTTAAAGAAAGTACAGGAATTCGAATTGGTATCTTCAAGAAGTAGAAACCTTAATTACATGCTGACCATTTTTTTAATCACTCCCTTTGTGCTTGCATTTGCAAGTTCCTAGAATGAGAAAGGGTGTTGAGCTAACAGCTCCTGTTGTTTCTGTAAATTTCTCCCTTTCTGTCTTTCTTGCATGGGCATGATGGAGGGAACACTCTCCATTTGTGGTGTCTACTGTTATGTTTTACATCAGGCTTGACTGATTTACTGCACATGACTTGAGACAATCAGAAACAATCGTGCATGTTTATTTATATAGCCTTTTAGTGTTGAGATGTTTGTGTTTATTGAGAAGTTATAGTGGATGTCCAAATTTCAATTGTTCGTGACGTCTTGAACTCTCAGACCCACAGGTGGTATCTATGCTAGGCAATTCTTATCCTGCTTCTGGTGTGCCGCTTTCCCATAACCATTTCCCTGCTGGGAATGGTCCTTATACTTCTTTGTTGCTAAATGATTTGAATGCTCATGAGGATACCACTTTTGATATGAATGACTTCCCCCAGCTTGCGGGACGTCCATCTTCCACTGGTGGTTCTCAGGGACAGATAGGTAGTTGAATTTTCTGCCTAAACCAGATATGTTCAATTCTGCGATTTCCTCTTCAGTTTTTGATATTTGAAGAGGGTTGTGTGTGCTTATGCAGGTTTTCTTCGAAAGCAAAATGTTGGGTTCAGTCAACAAAATCAAGAGTTCAGCATTCAGAATGAAGATTTTCCTGCTCTGCCGGGATATAAAGGTGCTTTAATTTTTTTTCTTGACTTGAAGTACCATGTAGCATTTGTTGCTCAAAATTAATTGAATGTCATCTAAGCATTGTAATGACCCCATAAAAAATTGTACAGTGTTCTTAAGCATGCCAGATTTTTTTTTTTACTAGGATTCAAATGGACTTGTTTATGTGCTCTTTAACTGCTGATTTGAACTTTGTCTTAGTAATATTCTTGTGTTCAGTGGATGTAGTAAGAAATCTGGAGTGCATTACATTAAAGCAAAGAATCACTGTTTCTATATGGATTTTGTTTTCTGGTTGGTCTGAGTAATATGCCTTCGGGAATCTTAACGGCGAGGACTTCAGCTTGGTGATCCTGTTATCTTGTAGAATTTTAATAATCTACTACCTTTGGGCAATCTGGCAGACCTATTATCTGATAAATATTTTGTTATTTTTCTCAATATGCTTCTTTCTTTGGGTGGTTGTGTGGATAATGTTTCTTACGAGGTTATACTTAATAAAAATAGGTATCAGTTAGGTATCTTACCTGTTCTGAAAGAAATAAGAAAATGTCCTTTTTAAGCAACTAGTAATTTCCTCATCCACTGACTAGCCTTGTCTATGGTCACGTATCACTGAAACAGGTGGCAATGTTGAGTTCCCCATGAACATTCATCAAAAAGAACAGATCCACAATATGTCGTCTATGATGCATCCCCAAAATATGCCCGTAAGTTCTAGTACAGAATGTGCAGTTTTCCCAAATATCTCAGAGACCTCCTGCTTATTCTGAGGGCCTTGTCAAGGAATTGTGTTGTAACCTTGCAGCTGGGAAGGTCAGCAGGTGTAAACTTTGGAGGAGCAAGCTCATCGCATTATCAGCAAGCACAGCAACATGCTTCTTCAACCAATGGCTCTGGGCTGTCTTTTCTACCTTCCAAGTATCAGAATTATCAGGACATCCACTTCCATGACCCTGAGGTACTCCTACCTGCCTATATTTTGCATAGTGCTCAGAATAGGGTGTTTTCTATCAATTTTCAGTAATATCTAAGATTATTGATTACTCAATGTTCTCGATTCATTGCTTGAGGCTCGAAGTGTCGGACAGCCTGCCTCTGGATCGGGCCCTACAAATTTGTCCAACTCAGTTCCTGGTATGGCGCCATATGAACAACTTACTCAGCAGTATCAACAATTCCAAAAGCACTCCAATTTTCGCATGGGCACTCCATATAGAGATCAGGATTTTAAAACGCAGGCAACATCAGCTCCTGCTGATAAATTTGGAATGCTTGGTTTGTTGAACATCATAAAGATGGTTGACCCTCCCTTGACGTCACTTGCTCTGGGAACTGACCTAACCACTCTTGGTTTAAATTTGAACTCATCAGAGAGTATTCACAAAAAGTTTGCATCTCCATGGTCTGAAGAGCCTGCCAAAGGAGAGCCTGAGTACAGCATCCCAACATGTTATTACGCTGAGCAACTTCTGGCACTGAAAGTGAGCATTCTGACATGACATGTTAAGCTTTTATGTGAAATACAAACTGATCTCATTATCTCTCATTGGGTGCAGCAAAGTTGTTTTTCAAAATTCCGGCCAGAGACGTTGTTTTATATTTTCTACAGGTAAAAGTTCACCTCCCAGCCGCTCACACTTTATTCTATCTAGTGGGTTTGTGAATGATGTGTTTCTTATTTACTGTTCCTTGTCTGCAGCATGCCAAAAGATGAGGCACAACTTTATGCTGCAAATGAGCTGTATGTCCTTTACTTTTCTCATCATTTGCAATGTAACATACTGCCAATAGAAGTAGTCATTTATGATTGCTTGGAAAAGGAATAAATGTTTTGGTTCTTTGTGGAGTGTTCTTGATGGTTGAAAAAGCGTTTTCAGTGACGAAACCTCCAAATTTAGTAGAAAAAGTGAAAAGCCCCAAAGCTTTATATTACTTCTACTTTGACCTGGTTCGCTTTGCTGGAAGCAAAGTGGATGAAAATTAAGAAATAGAAAATTCACTTTTTTGTGTATTTAGTCATTGACTATAATCCACAAAAAATGCATGCTCAAGGAAATGGTTCATGTTGAGGGGTGGTGGAAGATCCTTTGTCTTTAAAGTAATGAAATACCAGAAACTGATGAGCGCTTCTGCCCATGTCCATTTATCATCCGGTAGAAGTGAATCAACCAAAGGAAATTTTCTCTTCTAAACAGATATGAAGTCTTGCTTCATCTTTTGCATCCCCTCTATTCATCTTCAGCCCTAATAAAGTCTCTTGTTGCAGTTACTACATTTTGTGTCTTGTAATTGGGAAGAGGAAAGAGTATCCTTAACTGTAGTCTGAAAATTGAATAGTAGAAAATGTGTACATTTCCACTACATGCCATATCTGGCTTTTGTTTTCTGCTTGATACAAATGCTAGATGATAAGTTAAAAGGCTCGTGTAATTTGGAATGGCCTTTTGTATTCTTGAGTTACATTTAAGTGTTCCAAGATTGAAGGACTAAGAAATGCATCTAATTCTCATTGTGTCACAGATACAACAGAGGATGGTTGTACCATAGAGAGCTTCGTTTGTGGCTTGCAAGGACAAAAAATATGGAGCCTCTTGTTAAGACGCCCACTTATGAGAGAGGGAGCTACTTTTCTTTTGATCCTAATACGTGGGAGACAGTGAGAAAGGTCTTTTTCTGTAATGCTCTGAATATTAAAATTATACAAGTTGATTTGATTGTTGTCTTGTCTTGCAGGATAACTTTGTTTTGCAGTACGACATGATTGAGAGAAGACCAGTGATTTCCCAGCAGTAGCTCAGATGTTTCTCAACATCTTTTGTTGTTTATCAACTTTTATTTTTTGTTAAAGGAAAAAAAAAAGAAGGGAATTGCATGATCTGAGTGATTTGTCTCAGTGAATAGATACTCTTGTTCAAGGGGCATTTTGCTGAATTTTTTGTAGTCTAGTTTACAAACAATCTCATACCAGTTCTCTATACAAGGCCGATGTGGTTTGCTAGGCCTTATGAAGCTGCCACCTCATCTGCTAACTATTAAAAATTTACCAATCATATTAGATGGATTAAATGATCACCTATGTCATCCCGTGTTTGGGGATAAGATAATTTCCATCTAACCGAATTAATCTTCGATAATCTCACGGGGAAGTGATATGACTTACCTCGAAATTAATAAGAGGTAGGATAATAACAATTGGGACTTATTTGCTCTTACTAATAGAATGATGTTTCGTTCGAACAACTATATAAATCTATTCTCTCTGTCTCTCTCTCTCTAATATTGTCTGCATTTTGGACTAATTTTCCCTTATTAATCACTTAAGTAAGTAAATTTTTGGAAAAATTTGCCCCTACTAATTAAAAATTTATGTTTTTGAACTAATTTGCCCCTTGTATTGAAATAACTAAGTTTTGGACTAACCGACCCCTATTATTAATAAATTAAAATTTTTTGACTAATTTAGTTACAGTAAAATTTAAGACTGATTTACCCTTACTAAAAGTAAAAGTAAATTTTATACTATTTTGGCCCTACTAGTTAATTATATAACCATATTTTCTTGGTCAAATTTAATTCATAAAGGTTAGACACGTAAATTAAGACTTGTGAACCCATTTAGTAAGGTTAAACTTGACCCAAAATAAAAAAAACTTATGTGACCATATAAAGCTCACTTATGTGCGTTATTTACTAATATCAAGCTCACGTTCAAATTGATCATTACACACACACACAAACATACACGCATACACATAAACACATGCACACGCAAAAATAAAAATAAATAAGTAATCCCATCTAATTATAGGTCTGTCGAAAAGGGCATTTTGGTATATAAATAAGTAATCTTGCCTCGTCCTATTTCCAACCAAACACAAGATGAAGTTATTTTCTAAAATATCCCATTCAGTATAAAACTTACCAAACCAAACGCACTAATAAATGGAAATCAAAAGTATGTACATGAAGAAGAACTGAGTTACTGGCTATAACTTCTATTAGCACATTAAATTAGCTGAATAATGATAAAAAAGGATAATTTTTTTTTACTATCAATGTATAATTTTTTTTACATGACTAGGTTTAAATTATGTCACATAACATGAATTCAAATTTAAAATTCAAATCATGCACAAAAAGTTAATCCATAAAAAAAAAAGGTAGAGAGTAATTAACATTAGTTGAACATTAAGGATAGTAGATCAACAGATGCATAAACTCTTCACATATTAATTCTCTTACGTACCGGAAAATAACTTTGCTTATGCTACAACAGTTTTGTTATTTATCAGTACAATTCGTGCAGGGATTCTGTTCATCACACTAAAGTATAAAAATTATAAAATCATGGGGTAGGTGACTTGTTAATTTTCCTTCCATCTACTTAATCCAATTCAGTATTATTAGCCGTATTCGTATATTTATGTATAAAGCATTATTCATGACATGCTCATCATTTCATCATGAATAATCACAACGTAGAAGTTTTTTGTTTTTTTGTTTTTTTGAACATCAAAACTTCCATACGGTTTAATTCCAATTCTCTAAACTCCAGGGTGCATATGTGCAAAATCCTAAAGCCAAACCAACCGTTGGGTGCAGCAGTTATTCCCCGCCAAAAACCCGTTTATTAATTTTCTTTTTCCAAAAATTTCTCGCAAGAAATCCAACACCACCGTTTTGACAGTTCCAAAGACCACATCTCTCTGCAATGATGAATCCGCTCTATCAATTCCTCGTACTTCTAATCACTTCCTCCCTCTCTCTTCATCCCATTTCCACAATCCAAATCCTATCAAAATCCAAACTTGTAAAGTGTGAAAAAACTTCTGATTCCATTGACAACCTCAATTGCACCCAAAAGGTTGTTATTGACTTAGCAGTCCCCAATGAATCAGTAAGTTAACAATTCTGATCGTGGGTCTCTTTCTTTTTCTTTTCTTTCTTTTTTTAATGTGTTTGTGTGTGGAGTTGCAGAGTGGGAGGGAGGCTTCAATGGTAGCCGAGATTGTTGAAGTGGAAGAGAATTCAAGTAGCAACATGAGGACTCTCAGGGTCCCACCTGTGATTACTGTTAACAAATCTGCTGCCTATGTTTTATACGAGTTGACTTATATAAGAGTATGTACTTTGGTTTTTATTCTTCCCCAACCCCATAAAAGGAAAATATTAGATGGTCTAATTTCCTTTTTGTTCATTTAATTTGAAACTAGCTATGGATGATTTTCTCCGGATTTTCTTTTTAGTCTTGAATATGATTTTAAATAAAAAGTTTTTTTTTTAAAATTGGGGTTTGGAAAGGGAGGTAAAGGTTCTGTTTTCAGGGTGAAAGGAAACCTTATAATGGTAATAGTGAAAGGGGATAAGTTCTTCAGCAACTAAAAGAAAAATGGTAAAAGTAATTTTTAGGAGAGAGGTAATGAGTAGAACTGTGTTTTACAGGGAGGGAGGAAGCTTGTGTTTTACTCTTTTCTGTGTTCGGATTGGTTGTGAAATGATTGCCCTGTTTTGCATGATGTTTTTTGGGATATATACACGAACACACAGACATAGACACATAAATATATGTATATGTGATGTATCTGGCTTTGGTTATGATATTTACTATAACTTTACTATTGGTGGCTGTGGGTGCTTATGAAGCTATATTGTAGTGTATTTTGCAGTTAAAAAAAATGGATGCAAATTATGTTATTGCATTAGCTATGGTGTTAATTTGAGTAACTCTGCATGCATTAGAATTATATTTTACTAGGTGTACTTGATAGTGGATAGGGATCTATGCCAACTAAAAGGTATTGAGTAAGTTGGTGGATTATTGTCTTTCTTGTTGTGTGTACCAAGCATGTCTAGGACTTGATGTTTTCTGTAGAAAAAGAATAAAATGAAAAGATAATTCATTTGCTTATATAATTAGTTTGGTGGTTAAGGCAGTAAAGTTTCTCTCCAGGATGTTGCTTACAAGCCGGTGGAGTATTATGTTCAGACTCGTAAATGTGAGCCAGATGCTGGGGCAGATGTCGTGCAGATATGTGAGAGGCAAGCAATTTGACAATATCTACCATAGTTTCCTGGATCTTACCTTTTACTTAGAAATGTAGTGTTGAAGTACCTTTTCTAGTAGGATTTGGAGCTTGTAGGTATGATAGGATTAGTTTACTTGCATGGAGCTGAAGTTCTTTGGCTTATCTTACAAAATTTGTGGTTATCAGCTGATAAATCAAGGTTTGGAAAGGGTTTGGGACACAACATTGGCAAATTTGAGTGGATTGTATCTATTAACTTGACAAACATTGAGCATGCAATTGAGTTGATTATGCTTGTGGACACGTGGTGATGATTTTTTTATTTTTTTTCTGATTGACATACGCTAATTTGTACCATGAATAGCATAGAAAGTTGATCACACATCTAAACTTTCATTTGTTTAGTTTTATTGTTTACCTTCATACTTGAAAAACTGCCCCTTTTGATAGTTTTCTTCAAGCTCTCAGATTTAATATGACAAAGAAAAATTCATTTAGGATTAGCTATTGTGAGGATTGAGTTTATTTGCTCTGTATGAGACATTGCCTGATATTCATTTCATTCTCACAGCAGGATAAACTTGGACACTTTCTTAAGCATGCATATGCATTCCCAATATTATATTGGGAAGCTGTACATTTTACCGCTATTATCCAAAAGTTAGATAGTGGTTTCATTTCTTTACATGAGTCACCCAACTACTCTCTTGATTTGTTTCATAGGTTGCGAGATGAGAAAGGGCATATCATTGAGCACACTCAGGTAACATTTGGGATGAATTTTGATTATCTCATTGTAATGATATTATGAAGATGGTAATGAACTGTCGAACACACAAGTGCCCCACACAAAAATATGTCTTGCAGCTGCTTGCAATATTGTTACAGTGTGTGAGGCAATTAAAATTTTATTACTTACTGTTTACACAAAGAATTAGAACTGCTTAATTACAATATGGTAGTACGTACAAAAGAATTAATTGGAAATGTGTAATGGACTGCATATAGATATTCTCATTCAAATGCACATATAGCAAGATGGCATCTTCAACCTTCAACATCAAGTTTCCCAATACTCCTGTGGAACTTTCAGCTTCTTTACTTTTCTGTATTTAATACGTAAATATGTCTATATGCATTAGGGACACATAGGTCAGCTGATAGTAGGTTCCCCTCTCTAATGACTTACTACTACCTTCATCCTTTTAGGTTGTCATTCAAATTATAGTTAAATAAAAAGCTTTCTACCTGGCCATTATTTGACTCAAGAACATAACTGTCTAGAAAGTAACAGATGTCATCTGTGTATAATATTCAAGAGGCATGGGATTAACAATGGGGTGACCTTTTCAGAAATTCATAAGATACTACATCGTAATCAACTAAATAATGTTGAATAGCTTTCTCCTGGAGACTTAAGGTTCCAATTGACCCTAGTAGCTTGGACAAAGCCTATGGTAATAGAACCTTTCTTAAAGAGGTGAGTATTTCTGTTCTTAAGGTTGCTATTAGTAAAGGGTGCATTACATAATATTGTCACAAGGAACTCTAAGCATGTGCTGTCCTTTTCATGATCAGAATATTGTTCTTGGATAACATTTTGAATGTTAAGCTTGAGTGCATGAAGGATATGATTTGCAGAGGTAATAACTGTAGGTCAAAATAAATTTCCATTTTGAGAGGCGTACGTTAAACTCACATGTTATGAAGCTGACCAAGGAACTTACGAGCTAAGCCTTTTCCATATACAACTGTCAAAGAATTGACTGGGCCATTCATACAGTGGCTTGTCCTTCTGGTGGAATCTATTTTAGCTTATTTAGTTTACCTTTTTCTTCCATGTTTCTTTTCTGTTTTTGCTGTAATTTTTACTGTCATATCTGCATCTAGCCTACCTGTTGCCCTTGTGGAGACCAGCGTAGGGTGCCTTCTTCCTGCGGAAACTTTTGTGAGTATATTAAATCAGATTTTTGCAATTACTTAACGACTGCAGATCAAGAATATGGACTGATGCGATCTTTACTTTCTCTTCTATTAGTTGACAAGATGATAAAAGGGAAGGCAAACACAGCACATTGTCTTCGGTTTCCAGGTGATTGGTATGGTCCCTGTGTTTTTAGCAAAATATATTTGATTATGTTTTGAAGAAGAATTAGAGGCATACTACATGTTAAGCCTTGACATTTGAGACCAAATTATTCTTTGTGGTACAAAGCAGCATATTGTAAGTTTTGGCTTCCAAGGTCATTTTTTCTTCAAAGCATTAAAATAGCCCGTACTTGACTGGTAATTAGATTCCCAACTGGTGTAGCATTTATAATTATCTACTCTTTGGTTTGTTGATAATATAATAATCAGGTATTCTCTACACTTAGGTTCCATGTATTTGGTGTTGGACAGAGCTCAGTTGGATTTACTATACAAGTCGAAGTTAAGACGAGATCTAGAATATCAGTAAGTATCCACTAGTAATGTTAAAATACAGTAGTTCCATATGATTTGATCTCATTACCCTATGTATTTTCACAGTTGCTTTCTTTTACTGGAAATTAACCTTTTCCTACTTGCTGGTGGGGATGCTTTGCTGTCAGGAAGTGATATTGGGTCCTGAAAATAGAACTGCAACATCAAGTGATAATTTTCTGAAGGCTAATCTTGTTGGAGATTATGTTGGTTACACAAGTATTCCATCATTTGAGAATTACTATCTTGTTGTCCCAAGACAGGTATTGCTTTTACTGTTTAACAGTTATAGATGCACTTAAGTCATACGGTGAATCAGTCTTAGCCTCTATCGCAAGAATGAATTGATGCTTATTTTGTCATTTGCTCGTCTGTTGGTTCACCTGCCATTTCTGTGTCCTATTATTCGCATTTAAGCTTTTGATAATTATTAGGAAAGACATGCAATTTATGTGGGGCAAAGATCTGATATCAGAGATGCAGGAGTGTGTTTTCTTCTTCTTCTTCTTCCTTTTTTTTATTATTTGTAGTGAGTTTAAGGTGAGGGGATAGGCTAACCATAGAAGCACTTGCAAATATGATAATTTGAGTAAAAACTGGACACCAATACTCAGTGGTTTTAAATGATACTGCAATCATTCCTATTTAATATTGTAAATCTACATATAGAAAAAAGATATAGAGGATTTTGTGCATGTATTGACATGTTACTTTGGTTTCATTGTTTGTCTCATCCTAAAAGAATAAGTCTCTAACTAGTTAAAGTGTTTACTTGTACACAGCATTCAAGGACTGAATTCTTATCAGGTTACATCTCTAATGTCCTTTTTGCTCTTAAATGGCCAATAGTCTGAATTTTTCTTGTTAAAGGGTGGCCATGGTCAACCGCAGAATCTTGGAAACAACTTTTCTATGTGGATGCTGCTTGAAAGAGTCAGGTTTACGCTGGATGGTCTTGAATGTGATAAAATTGGTGTTGGCTACGGGGCTTTCAATGGACAACCAGATTTTTGTTCCTCACCATATTGGAGTTGCCTTCATAATCAGCTCTGGAACTTTTGGGATGTAAGAAGATTATTCTTTAGAACCATATGATCTTCATTTTGCTTCTGAAATTGGATACTAACCACATTTTGTGAAGGATTATATCTGTCTCAAAATAGCATATTTCTCTAAACGAGTAACTGTCAGTGCTCAACAATCTTGCTGTTCAAACTGAATAACAATGTGATTTTCAATTAGTTGCTGGCTGGCATTTCAAATGTGATATGGTGATAAGCCTCTTGTTAAAGCTGTCATTATCTTACCACGATTCTCTTTTAGTATACATTGAGTTCTGATTGACTGGCTGAGCTGGGACTGGTCTTTTTGCTTTGTTAGTCTTTCAGTTTCTGTTCGTCTACTGCTTGTGCTGTTTTCAAATATTTAGGAGTCTCTTACTTCTTTCAGGCCGACCAGAACAGAATTAGTAGAAATCAGGTGCCACTTTATTCTGTGCAAGGAAGGTTTGAACGGATAAACCAGCATCCAGTTATGTTTCAGCAATACTTGGTTTCCAATTGTAGTATGAAGCTTATGTTTTGAAACTCCTAATAATCTACTAATATCTTCAGAATGCAGGTGGTCAGGCGTTATCCATAGGAATCACTGAGGTTCTGAATACTAACCTCTTGATTGAATTGAGTGCTGACGATATAGAATATGTCTACCAGAGGTAAATATCCTTAATTTTATTAGCCTATGTCCTTATGTGTATCAGCTCAACTCAGTTGGCATGTTCTAATATTAAGCATGGGTAATACATTAGTGGTTGTTCATACTTCTCTTATTACTTGATGCTCATTTATTTCACATGAAGTATTGGCAAATTAATTTGGTAAAATTAAGCATGGAAGTACATTAGTGGTTTTTCATGGTTGGCTTATTACCTGATGCCCATTTGTTTTGCACTTGAAGTAATTGGCAGAATTATGGCGACAAAGATCATAAAATATTTCATTCTAATTTTGCATCTTTTGCAGGAGTCCGGGGAAAATATTAAACATTGCTGTACCAACTTTTGAAGCCCTGACTCAATTTGGGACAGCAACAATCACAACAAAAAACATTGGTGAAGTAGAAGCATCCTACAGCCTAACGGTAAATGAGTTATCTCACACTTATTTAAGTCCTGACTTTCATCTTATATACTAGGAGGTAAGAAATGCTACTACTGATAGGGTTCTAAAATGTAACTTTGGTGCCCAATTTTGATGTGGTTTCATACAGTGTGGAAATTCATTGTGTGGATAGTGTTCCTAAATTTCACTTTTGACATTCTTGTTTTTGACTACAGATAATGGTTGGATTCTTTTCTAACACGTCTTTCTTTCTTTCTTTCTTGTACTGTAAAATTTTTTGTATGTGTCCATGAACTGAAGGTTGACTTTGCGGTAAAGAATTTTAAATTTGTAAATAACTTATTCTGTATACTTATTTTTTATGCTAAGTTGATATTGAATAGATTTTCCTTTCCTGATGATAGTCTAGGACTTGTCAGTACAAGATGTTTGTAGTTTACTCTATTCTAAATTTATTTGTATGCTTCCGTTATGGTATCTCTGTGAAGTTAGGCTGCATATCTACAATGGAGAGTCTTATTTATCATAAGCAAACATCTTCTCAGGGATAAGATCTGTTTGAACAACATTTTTATCTTAAAGCTTTGTTTTCCTTTTTCCATCTTGCAGTTTGATTGCTCAACAGGTGTCAGCAAAATGGAGGTACTTATTAAACAATATATGGTTGGGTTTCTGCTTAGATACTGCTTCCTTGCCGACGGTATAAATAGATTTTGAATGTTATCGTTGTCACAGGAACAATTTTACATAATGAAGCCAAATGAAATAGTGACAAGATCGTTCAAACTTTACCCAACATCTGATCAAGCATCAAGATATGTCTGTGCAGGTTCGGTTCCTATTTTAGGTCAATTGAACTTATCCATGCAAAGTGTTGCATAATATGTTATTAAGTGCTTAATTCAAGTCATTTTGTTTGAATGCAGCCATACTAAAGGACTCAGGTTTTAGTGAAGTTGATCGAGCTGAGTG
Source organism: Coffea eugenioides (assembly GCF_003713205.1). Lineage (NCBI taxonomy): Eukaryota > Viridiplantae > Streptophyta > Magnoliopsida > Gentianales > Rubiaceae > Coffea > Coffea eugenioides. The sequence continues at coordinate 44,886,309 of NC_040042.1, read as the reverse complement.
CCAATTCACAACAACATCTACTGTTGTTGATAATGGCTCCCAGGTTTGGCTATAGATGAGGGTTACATCTTCTATGTCTGAGACAGAACTAGAATAAACCAATATTGGTTCTCAGCGAGTAACAAATAGTGAAAAAGGAATACAAGGATATCAAACTACTTTGAGAAAAAAAAAAAGTCGAAGTGCCACAGTTTCAGCTTGATTATGATTTATTCCACTGTTAACTGATCATGTTATGGTGTCATTTACTGGGATAGCTAAGATTTGAAAACTCATTTAGGCTTATGGTGGCTGGATTTTGATCTGTTGTGCTCCTCATGGAGCAAGAATATGAGAAAAGAAAAGAAGAGGCACTGTTTCATCTTTAAAGGATCACGATAAAGAGGCTTTCAGTTAACAACTTCTCCCCTGTCATGAATTGGTCCTTTCTCTAATATAACCACTCTGCGTAATTTTTATTCTTGGAATCTGAAAAGTTCACTGGATTGACCTCCACTCAAGTCCAGAAATTTTAATGTTTACAGTATACTAAGGTTCTCATTTTCATATTGTCATACCAACCAATTTTTTGAGTCTTTAGACAACACTAGTTAGTGTCTGAGAAGAAAAATTAGTTCCCATATCTGAACCCACATAATTTTCTGATCAGTTATTCGATAATTTCTTGGCAAATATAACCATTTTACCAATTTCTTTTGGTTCTGTGTTTGCCTTTCTATCATTTCAATATGTTCATCACAACAGATGATTACGTGCATTGCCAGATTATCGCATGTGATTATTTGCTCTTACTATTGACTAAATGCATTGTTTTTTTCCCTCCATATTTCAGATTCCATTCCAACCTCCGAAGACGAGTATAAATGGTTTCTTTGAATCTGTCGAGGAGCTTTGGAACAAATTGTGGGATGGTCTAAAAGATTTTATCACTGGAAAAAGTTGCAGGTATGATAATTCTCAGAGAGCCATGTGGCTGTTTGATTGCACCAGAAATAAGGAAAGTAGCTGGTGTCCAATTGTTGGTTACTCATTATTCTCTGTTGTTGCATGGCTCAATTGCTTTACGTTTTTTTATAATAGGTTCCTGTACATGGTTGAGAATTTTCAATTATTTCCTTTTTGGGCAATGTAATGCATCCTATTGACCTAGGCCCTACCTACTTGTCTTGAAGTTACAAGATTATCTTCAAATTCATTAAATCAATCTCATTTTTTTATGAATAACTGATGGACACTGTTTAAGAATTCATAGTAATATTTTTGCATAAAGAATCATGCTAGGTTTCTAGTTGCTCTTTATCTGTAAATCTCCATCTGCTTTTAATGACAATACCGTGCTTAATGTGATGCAGAAACAAATGCTCTGGTTTTTTTGACTTTGGATGTCATGTACAATACATCTGTATGAGCTGGGTGGTGTTGTTTGGTCTTCTATTGGCATTATTTCCAACAGGTAGCCAGTTTTATTAATGGAGAGCTTTACAAAGGCTTAAATTTGAATTCACATGAAGGATCTGATATGTATAGTGCTCATATTCAATGCAGTTGTAGTGCTCTTTTGGCTTTTACATCATAAAGGGCTATTTGATCCTTTGTATGACTGGTTAGAAGACCATCTTTGGACTCCAGAAAGAAGAAGAGGTGGCAAGTGGAAGCGTGGTGATACTCCTAACTCGTCAAAACTGCACTTGAGAAAGAAGCATGAAGAAGGGTTTGACAGACATCATCCACATAAAAGGCGGAGCAGTACTCACAGTCTTCACAGGCACAATCATTTAATGGGAGATATCGATTACCATTATCATCTTCACCATGTTCATAAAGACAGGCACAGCAAACATGGAAAAACAAAGAGTTCAGGCACCTCATCCCAAGGTCATTTTGGTAGAGTGAAGAATGACAAGTTTGGTCACCGCAGACGAGCAAAAGAAATTGAAATGATTGAAGGAATTACTAAAGGCAAGAGGTACCATGATGGAAACAGAGAAAAGTTGAAGCATACAAGTGTCCCCTTGGATGATATGTATTATAATGTTCATGGCAAGTGGAAAGACTGAAAGAAACATCATTTTGACAATTCTCATTGGGAATATCGGTCTATCACATTGGAATTTGTCTAGGTCCTCCTCCGCTTTCCTTTTGGAAGGACTAAGGAGTTATTCTTGCTTCCTTTGAACGGTTCTGGGGAGAAAGCCTCTTTTTTTCCCATTATGTCGGGTTGCATTTTTTTTTTTTTTTGGAGGGGGGCAGGTGTTGGAGGGGGTTTGGTTGGAATACGTTTAATTGCAGATTTGGCTTCACCTGTAACAAGGGATTTATGGAAGTCATTATGAGATGCATGTATCGCTTTTAACAGTTTTCTTACATAGATATGAACTTTTACATTGACGAAAATATATTACAGTTGATTTGGAGAAGCCTATTTTCTCTTTGTACTTCTTGGTCCTACATTTTACACATACAATTCTATGAACACCAAAACTGATGTATATGGTGAACAAAACTTCCTCAGACTTGTTTATCATCTCTTTGCAAATCGAGAAGATTACTATTGAGCATCATGGTTGCGTATGCCTTTAGCCATCATCAAGACTTGCCTGAGCATCATCATCTGTTCATCGTTTCACATATGTTGTCGGTTTCTCTGTTGGTTTGAATTTTTCAGAAAGCTGGACATGGTAACCATTTGGAAACTGTAAACCAGGAGTTCGTAGAATATCTCCTCCCTTGATTCCTTGCCACCTAAGGTAAAGTTTCAAACAGGGAATCAGTTAGTTTCCTTTCTCCATATCTAAGATTAGCTGTATCAACCAGAGATAGTGTTGTTTCTTACATGTACTTAGTCACCAAACAGTGCAGAAAGACAGCCATTTGCACCTTAGTGAACTCTGTTCCAACACAAAATCTCATGCCTCCTCCAAATGCCATGAAGTTTCTAGTTGCACCATTCAATTCAAACCCCTGCATAAGATTAGATTTCATGAATCGTGTAAGATGTGAGAGATGGAAACTGGTTGAAAGAATTTGTGCGTAATCAGAATTTTCACATGACAGGCTTGGAACTGAATAGAAACTTGTCACTCCTTGTTAGCTGTGAGATGTTGCAGATATAACCTAGACAGCTAACAGAGATAAGAGATGCATTAGTTCAGAGTTTCTCTCACCTCCCATCTCCATGGGTTGAATTCAAGGGGATCTCTATATCTGGAAGGATTAAGGTGCACAGCTGGAGGACAGACCATAACGCCCCAACCAGCAGGAATGGTATAACCTGCACCAATATTATTGCATTTGAACGTGAGTTTTACATGGGAATCTGAGACTTTCATTCTTGAGCTTTAAACAATCAATTTGAAGTGCATGCCTTTGAAATTGACATCTTGTAGTGCTTTTCTGAATATTCCAGGAACTATATTTGCCAGCCTGACTGTTTCATTGATAATCTGCAGGTTTAGATTGGTCAGTAAGAATATGAACTGCTCAATTCTTTTTAAAAAGTTAACAAGTGAAATTGACAGTGCTTTATTCACCTGAAATGTAAAAGTCATTGACTTATATTCACTCCATGTAAGTGCAGAATCTGGATTTTCCCTCTTCCTAACTATTGCTTCATGTTCTTCCTGCAAAATAAAACAGAACATTAGTAAAGACAACAACACAAGTGCTTACTAATGGATTATTGTTAGATATTTTTTTCATACTTGTACCAAATAATTAAACCTTCTTTCTTACCGTTAATTCTTTTAATGCCACGGGGTGCTCTGCCAGCAATTTTACGGCTAAAGTCAGTGCCAGGGATGTAGTCTCAAAGCTGGCAAAGAGTAGCACAAACATCAAATCTAGAGCGATAGGCTCTGTAAGAATTGTATCCTTCCTCCCAAGTTCTTGGAGGACGTAATCAAAGAAATCACTTTGGTGCGCTCTTGGCTTTGCTCTTCTTTCTTCCAACATGGACTTCAGCATCTTCATTGCCTTCTTTCTTCCCTGATTGGGCAAAAACGGACTAATTAATCATTTGCTTGATTTCAATCACAACTCATTAAGATTGATTAGAGATAATTTAAACTTGCAGAACTCATTCTTGCAATCAATAGGAAACATACTGGAAAGGAAAAAAAGAAAAAGAAAAAAAAAAGCAGTTGTAAAATGTGACATTGCGACATACCTGTAAGCACTTATGATAGGCTGTTCCAGGAATATCTACAGGGAAAGAGATTAAACCCTGGATGAAAGCTACAAAGTTTTCCCTTAGATTCTCTGAGGACTTCTCTGGGTCATGACTGATTAATTTTTTTGTAGTCAGATCAAATATCAACTGCATAAACACCAGAGTATATAAACTATTAGCTGAACTGAATTGCAGTAAGTTCAATAAACCACAAGTGGAAGCAGCACTCACACTTGCTGTTGCTTCCTTCATGTCAACAGATTTCTGGCTCGACCACCTCTTTAATTTTCTAGTTGCTGCTTGTTCGACATCAGGGAGCATTTTTTTAAGGGCTTCAGGACCAAACAGGTTCAGCACCATGTTCTTAAGGTACTTATACATGAAACCATGTAATGAACCTACATTCTGCCTTCCAAAGATCTCAGTGAAAGTGTCAGGGTACCAACTTTGAAACAATTGTCCCTCTTGCTGAAAGATGTAGTAGTTAAGATCTGAGTCTGTAGATACTATAATAGGCCGTCCAACCAAACTAGTGCGAAATATTGGACCGTGCCTGAAACAAAAACATCAGAATACGGGATCAAATTTGAAAACATTCACAAATCACAACGGCAGTGTCATTGGATTCCCATTTCCCAAACATGATATACTACATCTAAAGTAAATGTAGTTATACGCATTTATCTTACCTCTTCATTCTCTCCTTGACGAAGGGATGAACATCGAAAGTAGTGCTGGGAGAAAAAAATTTAAGAGTTTCGCCTAGAAGTGGCCATCCCATAGAACCAGGAGGGAGTACTCCCTTGCATATGGGATTTCTCCAGTTGTAAACCCAACGTGCAATGATGAGAACAAAGAAAGCTGCTGCAATGCACAAGGCCGCTGACATCTTAGCTAAGGAAAGCAATACAGAAAGGAAGAGAATATCTTGAAAACAGCAGGACAATGCTGTTTGCCAAGGAACTGAATAATAGGTTCGTATCCAAAGAAGAGTAAGAGAGGGTGCAATGCAATAGGAGGGGAGTTTACTTAGAACTAAAGAGAGAAGATAGAGAATGAGAAAAACCTGCTGGTGCAATATCTCCAGTATCCACATATTGGAGTACTTAAATAGGCAAGCCAGAATTAGGAAGTAATAAAATAAGATTAAGAAAGTTGGTTCTTTTTTGGTGTAAGAAGTTGGTTGCTCAGAAAGCTGGACAAGTAGTTGGAGATAGAATAGAGAATTGCAGGAATAATTTTGTCTACAGAACACTACTTCTTTACTTATCCTTCGTCAACGGAGGCACATATAAAAATCTGTGTAATAGCCTAGCATGATGATGAAGTTTACTGGATGTTTCCTTTCTTTCTCTTCTTCTCTCTCTCCTTTCTCGCATTCTTTGATTTATCATCCATGAACTGTGCAGGGTCATCATAATTCACGAAAAATGGAGCACGAGGCAGGATAATGGCATTTTTTTAAGGAGCTTTAGCAGAAACAGATGACATTTTCCATAGATTTGAGAAGTTAGAGACTGTTTCAAACAAGTATGAAACCAATCTTCCATAAATCATGAGTACAATAATCTAAATGATTTTAACTTCATCACAAAAATCTTCCTTATATCTGATGCTAAATACTATACATTGCTGTTAACTACCTGACAATGATGCTACCAAGGAGATAACCCGGATTCGAACATGTCTTCTTTTTCTCTTTCTTTCCTTTTAATCTTGCCTCGTTAGTTTTTTAAGAATTAGATCGCATCCTAGATCTTCTTGAGCTGTACTCCTCACATTGTCAATTTCGGAATCTTAATTACATCAGCAGTGATTCCAGACGAAGTATTGTGGATATGCAGGTAACCACTGCATCTGCTTCCGTACGAACTCAAATCTTGCTAAAATCTTTTTTAGTTTTGTAACTGTGGGTAAACCAAGTTAATCGAAGTTAAAACCACATTTCAACACATAGAGCACCGCCCCTTTAGTCCTTTGAGCCACGGGCTCTTAACTTGTATCCATTCAACCACTAGACATAACTAGGTTACTGTGCCTCATCACCACCAGCCATTTTAGGCAAATTTTAGCTTTTTGTTAAGAAAATTTAGGTCATAGTACTGTATTTGTCCAACTAAATGCTGAGGACATGTTGCATTACTGTTCATTATTTAATTAGCCAAGAGGAGAATGGAATTTAAACCTGTATTAGGCCTCTTAACACTGCACGAGCTCGGGGATCCAAAAACTTTGTCTGCAACTGGTTCTAGTGCTTTCTTTATTAGTACTCGTGTATAGACCTGAAACTGTTAAGAGTCAAAAGGCATAATTTGGTCTTTGAAGTTCGAGTATACTGCCTCTGAGATCCCAAAATTGTCTCATATTGAGACAGAAGAGAGAACTGTTTTGATTGACTTATAAGAATGATTAAAAGCAATAACATAGATTTGACAATGCTTAGTATTGGTAAGTGACCATCACAACTACGGTTAGCTTTTGGTATAATTGATAGGATTGTTGTATTATTATGAATTTGGTGTGAATTTAAATAGCTGATATGTTGAATTGGTAAATATGAACGAAGCTTTACGTTTAAATAGAAAATTATACGAGTATACGATCAAATCATATAAGAAATACAACAATCCCTCAACTGTTTGTGCTAAGAAAGTTCGTCCTGAATTGCATAAAGCATCCAGTGCTGCTGAACTTTCAGCAGCTGAGCTGCACCCCATTTTTGCATACTGCTTGTATTTGTTTAAGCAAGAAATTCAAACAAAAAACCACGCGGGTTCTTGCAATCGGTGATTTGTTTGAAGTTTAGAATCAAGAAACTTCAAGTGGTATTCATGTTATTGAATGGATCAATGCTGAAGAGGATGACACAGATTGCTTAACTGCTGATGCCCTTGGTTTAGAAAGGCAAAGGTTCCCTTCGGAGTGCTGGAACAACAATGGCCAGCTAATTACCTCTTAGTTTGAGCCTCAATAAAATTAAGAGTCGCCATCAAGTCAAATTCTCTGGACCAAGACTAATTAGAAAGGGTTTAAGGTATAATTGTATATGCCTTGTTGGACTAAGTTAGTCCTAGCTGTCTTGTAGGTATGGTGCACAAATCTGATGGCCAGGACCCACACACAACCAGGGTAGCCATATGTGATATGATCAGCTGAGATGGCAAGCCTCCCCCGTCACGAATCAATCCCATAACAAAGTGTTTTAAACTAGTTCTTGAGCTTGTAGAATCTTTGAAAAAGAAATTCCATGGCTTCTTGGGGGTGTTTACCAACATCATGTCGTGGATAAAACAAAAAGTAGCTAGGGGCATATCTAAGTAAAATTAACTTACCCAAATAACTACTAGTAGTAAACTACCAAAAGGGATAATAATCCAAGAAGAGAAAACTACACTAGTTGCACTTGCAAGGGAAATCGAATATTTCATTAGGTTTGAGTTGTCTGAAATGATTCCTGCATATTGTACGAACAGTGGACACAATCATGTGAAACTTTTCTCCCTCCATAACGACAGCACTTGTACTTTCCCAAGTATGGCTCCGGTTGGATGGAAATATTTTGCGAGCTTTATAAAATTTGAACGATAGATGTAAATGTAAAATTTTTAAGCACATTTGATGTTATATTTTATAAGTGTTTTCAAAATGTTTTTGAACTGTTTTTAAAATGGTGGTAAAATTTCTTCCATATCATTCCCACCGGCCCTTTACTTCTCCTAACTCACACTCTCTTCCCTTCTCCAGTTGCCTTCCTCACACACTCCATACGATTGTCCCTTCCTGTCTCCTTCCATTTGCCACTCCCTCCCACCTTCCACCGTGTCTCTCTCTTTCCCTCTTTTCTTTTCTCCACTTCGCTCTCTCATCCTGACCAAATTTAGCGAGAGGGGTTAGGGCAGCGAGTAAAGGAGAAAGAGAAGAGTAGAAAAGAGGAAGGAAGGAGAGGGAGGGAAGGGTGGGGTAACGGAAAGTGGTGGAGAGATAGCTAGGTAGGTTTGGTGGTTTAGAGGGAAGGGAAAAATTTTTTTAGAGTATAAGACAATCAAATAGAACTTAGTTAGTGAGACGTTTTAATTCTAAGTAGTAAATCATCTACTGGGGTTCTGAGTCGCCAACCACTATTCATCCTCTAATAGAGGAAAAGAGGAAGGTGTATTAATGTGTGAGTGTTTTGGATAATTTGGGAGATCTTTTTGTATTTCTTTTAGCTGTTTTTACTCTCTAGGTGGATATTTTAAGATTTTTGAGGAGGGTTACTTCAAATGTTGTACTATGTTTTAAAGTACAAATATTATTTTGTCAAGGCAGGCCATCCAAATGCAGCAAAATGTATAAAAACAATCATTTAGTGTGTATATCAACTAATTTGATGTGAATATTAATTATTTACACATAATTTCTATTGAATCAGAAAAACATCTATACTTGCTCACACATTCATGTGCTCTAATTACACAAATTACGGTCTCGTTTGGCAAGTGAGTTTTTTGAATATTTGTCTAAAATTTTACCGTAACTTACTGTAGAAGTTGTAGAAAAAATTTTTGAAGTGTGTAAATTTTTGGATATTTTGAAATGTATAGTTTAAAAACTTTGAAAAGTTTTTTTTGAGATTACTGTAGGTAAAGTTGTTAAAAAACTTATAGCAGACAAATTTAGCCAAAAACTTGCTTGCCAAATAAGGGCTACATTTGCAACCATCGTGACTCGTGAGTTGGAGAGAGCTCTCAACTTTTCCTTTCTTTACTAACCAAATTCAAGTCTTGATTTACAAGTAACTGTTAGCAAGTAGCTAGGCTAGTAGTTTACTGTTTATTCATCTACATGCATCCAGGAGTGAATATTGACTTGCCCTTGAAACGTGAGCGCATGATTCGAAGCCCTTCTCATTAAATCCATGTCATGGTTGATGCAAACTGCAAAACGAGCCCATGATATTCAATTACAGTAATACAAAGGGCTCAAAATGCATTGAGGGAAGAGAAACTGGAGAAAATTGAGGACAAAGTTGTTCCTTCTGTCTGTGCCTTGTGTGCACGGGGACTGCATTATTGTACAAACTGCGACAATGATCCTGGTCAATAGGCCACATTGTTTGCTTCATGTACATGTATAAGATTATGATGACGAGGCAATCTTCAATTATATATGATCAACTTATGATTTCCAGTCCACATTTTATTTATCAATTTAGCACCTAAATTCTTGGAGAAACTTGACAACTCATCTTTCCCACTTATTCTCCTTTCATCACTTGGCTGAAAAGTGAAGGATGAGCACTTTTACTCCATGCACGATACGTAATATTTCAGGAAAATGGCTCCAGGAGGAAACCCTCTTCTCAAATTAATTATTGTATTATTTCTTGACTCGCAAAATAATTAAAATATGAGATTTACGTATTTTGTGTCTATGCATGCCCATTTGTATAAACATAAAGTTCTTTTTCTTCTTTTTTTTTTTGACTAGAGTGTGTATAATCACATACTAATACTTTGATGAGCAGATAATATCATTCCAACTCCAAGATAAGAAGCACTTGTGTGTTGCCAAATGAAGGGAATTATTGATCTTTCCATGATTTGCATTGGGTCAAGTTGGCGTTCTTCGGCATCGAATCCAGTCTGTATTTGATTATTTCAGAATGCCTGCATTGGAGGCAGAAATCACATGCATGCACAGATACACAGTGCGTGGCTGCGCGCGCTCTCGTTAAGCTTTTTCAGCACCATCAATTGGTTTGTGAAACCTAAACCATTAGACTGTCCCAGAAGTAAAGGATTAGGGTTCTGTTTGAGTCAAACTTTGAAGTTGAATTTGAATCCAAAGATAATGCTACTAACATTCAACTGCACTTACAATCATAGTAGTACTGCTAGAAAACGCCATGAAATAATAAGACATGCCTCTATGTGACTTACTATTACTTATGGAAGTGGTAAGAAATTAAGGAACAGGGAAGTGGGAGCAAAATCATGTAAACATAGAGAAGAGAGGAAATATAAAATTATGACACATAGGTCCTAAGACATCAAATCATGTTTAAAATCATTATTCTTTCAATTCACTCCCTCGTTAAGGCTCGAATTCCAGTCCAAACTCAGATTAATCTACTCTAAACATGATGACATGGGTTTTATTGACTGAAAGATTGTAGCCTTATCTGTTTGCATCTCACCTGTTCTCAGGTTCTTAAGTTCGAAAAAATTAGCACTACATTTTGAAAATTCGACACACGTTGGATAAATCCCTCTTTCTTTTTCACTTCACTTTCTCTTCAATTCCTGATATGTTAAAAAACAAAATCTTTGTTAAGAAAATCCTTAGAGATGCTTTTCATTCCTTATTAAAAGGTCAACATCATTCAACAATTGATCTCGTCCGGTGATTCTTGCCAACCAAACAAAATCCTGTGAGGATATATTATGCTCCTTGGAGAGAATCCTTGTTATGTTTTTTCTTTCTTTTGATTAAAGCAAATGAGCCATGTGTTAAGAATTAAGTGACCATCTAGTATGAGTAAATCACTAATACATCTGGTTGCTGTATGTTTTGATCTTTTCAGGTAGTCAAAGTGCTAATTGTTTTTGCTATCATGGTATCAAGGAAAGCTGTTCTCATCTCCAAGAAAACAGATGTCCAGCTTTTGGCATGCCGCCCCGAATATGAGGATTGACCATTTTATTCCGAAGCACGACAAACTGTTGTCTGAGCAGAGATTGGTCTAGGTTGTTAGCCTTAGCTAGCTAGATAGCCCTGTCTCTTAAATCAACATAATGCGGTGATTATCCGAAAAAAAAAAGCATAAAAGGTTAACTACTGAACTAGTATTTACCCCCCAAAATATATCTGAGTGGTTCTTGAACCTAGTAGTATTTTGAATTTTTTCAAAAAAAAAAAAAAAATAAAGGAAGACATGTTCATCACTTAGTTTTTTCTGTAAATTCATGCAAAATCAGGCGAAAAAATTAATGAATATTCAAAGTGGAAATGGAAAAGCAAAACAAATCTTGGGGAGCCTTATACAATCAGAGCAATCCCTTTTAATTGGGTTCAATCTATTGTTAGGATAGTGGATTATTTGCAAAAGTTTATTTACTTGTGCTATCCTTCTGCCTGATATTTGAAGCGAGGGCATCTTCGAACTAATCATGATGTCTTTCAGTGATGAACTTACTGCTCTCTCGTCTTTTCCCTTTTGCATGTTCATCTCGCAATAGAAAAATACTGCTCGTGCTGATTTCAAGGACGTGTAAAGCATTATATCTGAAAACTGCAGATTTGCGTACTTGTTTATTGCAAGCAGTTTTGTTAAATTAAAATGAACATTTATTGCAGTTTCCACTTTAGAAACAGAAAACTTAAAAGTTACCCTCTGTCCCGGTTAACTTAACTTTGCACACAGTTTAAGAAAAATAAAATTTGACCAAAATATATCAGCTACTCCATTAAAGAAGCTTTTTCCATTATCGCCCCTCAATTGACATTAAATATTTTGCTAGGTGAGTTTGAATGTTTGAAAAAAGCGCAACTATCAAGATACAAAAATGATTTGTGACATTATTTATTAGGAGAACATGACTTGAACGTGTTTTCTTGGAAATTGTATAATTGGTACAACAGGAAAGTTGGGCATTATTCATTTCAATTTTTACGTCGTGACAAATATTTTGGGATAAATTAAAATAGCGACCAAGATATATAAAATGGGACGGAAGGAGCACCAATGTCTTGAAAAACTTACAGAGCAAAAGGGCCCTTCTTCTGTTCCTTGTTCAACGTTCTATAAAAGCGTGGAGAGCGAGTAGTAAGGTATGTATACGCGTGGACTAAGAAATTTTTGTAGCTAAGCTTTCAAGCAGTACAACCATGGCAATATTATCATATCAAACAGTAAATATTTTGTTCTACTTCATAAGCGAATTTAGTCATGTTAGTAACTTGCGTTTAATTTTGTTTGGAAAGGTTAAGTATAACATCCTGAGAATATCTGTCTGGACCAGAAAAAAAAAGGGGCTCATTTTAACCAATTTTTGAACTACGACATCTACATGTGAAGTGAAGGTTTAGTTGATAGCAACCGAGACATCCCCATTGCCAACCAGTACCGAGTTCGACAATTTGTCCAAGCAATGGCATCTATAAGATCAGGGAAACGAGGCGCAGTTCTGTTGCAGCTTGAATAGTGACCGAAGATAATTGATTTAGGATAAACCGAAGTATTATTCAAGTCTTCTATGTCATGTTGTCACAACCATAAGACACAATAATCGTTTTGGCCATTGTTCTATTCTTTTTCCTTGGATTTCCCTTACCCAAAAAAAAAAACACACACACACACACACACGCAAAAGTGGTTCACTAAAATCTTCGAATCTGGTAGTCGGCAATGACTTAGAGATCTCAAACAATTATTTTGCACTTTCAGGCAATTATTGTGACAGATTCGTTTATTTGATGTCCATTGAATGTGCTTTTTAATGTACAAATAATCGTATAATAGACACTGGAGAACTTTAAAATAGAGAAATCTTTGAAGTCTAACCCAAATCATATTTGCTTGTTCAGTTTCAAAAATGCTGAGTAAAAAAATTTGCTTTGTTAATTTACTTTCGTTGGAATTTCTAGTTAACCATCTATTTGCTAATTATCGCTAATTTACTAATAATTGAATAGTTGGTTACACCTTGATCCAAAAATAACGGACGCACATATGTAAACATACGTTATAGTGTACTTTATCACACTTTAATTGGTCATAGAGATGAGTTTCAACAACTAGTTAGATTAAGAATGCATTAGGTGGTTCAGGAGCAAGGGAATGTAAGTGAGAGTTTTCGGGTTCAAATCCTCCTACCTACACTAAAAAATGTAAACTAATTAGATTAAAAAATACTGGTCTTATTGTGAGAACTCATATATTAATGCCATAGCAAATTTTTATTGACACACCAAAATTATTCTTCTCATGTAGAATAAAACATCATCACAAATTAACTTGAATGGAATATATATTCTCGTCATATACATATTTGCTGATATATTTCACGATTATGGCAGATCATATTTGGTCATTACATTAGAAAATCAAAAGAATTGGAACAAGAAGTTGTCTTTTAAAGATACCAACAAAAACAAGTAGTAATAGAGAGTCAGAATTCCTAGAACATAGACTCAATCCTAAGGTTTCAAATTGGTGGCAAATGGCAGGCGCGGTTTATCGAGGCTGCGACTTGCATGACAACGGCACACGGTAAACTTTTATGCGGCTGCCAAGTTGAACAAGTGGATGTGATTTAGCCTCAATCCTAAAAGCCTGTGATGAATGTGGAATTTGTGAGCTTTTAGTGCTTTACGATTACTTATGTGGAGAGAATTTCAGATCATGAAAGTGGTTGGTGACAGATCTGTGTATGAAAAAAAGGTAAATTTAGGAACCAATTCAGATTGATTCTCTAATATATCGTGCTGTTTGATTGATTTCAGCTGAAGAAACAGAACGCAGGCCAAGGGGTCGCTGGCATATATATCCCGAAATAAGGCATGCTATTATCTAGAGCTCTGGAATCTTTACAAGTAGCTTGGATTGCTGAATGTTTAGTTAAGGTATCAGGATAGAGATGTAAACTTAATAGCGGTCAAGAATAAATTGTCGCAGCTATCTTCCTCTTGCAGCCATCTCAAGCGAACAATTAAAAATCCTGCTTAGGCCGTTCCACTGGCCTTAAATGTGTTTTTTTTTAATACAAAGGCATAAATTCCTAAATAACTATCTGTGGAAACCGAAACCACGTCTACAAACTTCTTCTTTTTTTTTCCCCCTTCTCTCTATCTGCTAAAATCTTAAAAACCCACAAGTTAGTGGTTTCTCGGGGAAGTTGAATTAGAATTGGGCCTCACATATTGTAAATAAATCCTTAAACACACAGAAGTAGTAGAATTAAAAGGATCAATTTCAATTTCAAAACCCGTATTTCAGGAATTCAATGCAGCTTCAGCATCAGAGCATGAACCTATACATGCTGATCGTACTCGTGGTAACATTAACATCAGTGATATATCAGGGGCCATCTTGTGATCATTTCTTCCAGAATTACGAACCATGACCAGAAAACTGGAAAATATCGTAGATGACACGAAAGTTTATGGTGCTGAAGGCATGTCTAGAAACATTCCCGATGCGATGATATGCGCCAATGGACCAGAAAATACGTCATATGTTTCCATGGAGAAATCATCATGCACCTCAAGCTTTCATTGATGTACTTAGCTTTCTGATCTTTCTATCATGGTTGAGCATGGAGGACACGCTCTCAACTACCAAGACAACCTGCACGGTTAGAGGCGGCATATCAACATACCGACTGAAATCCGAAACAAAAGCTATATTGCAGTACCATACACAAACCCCTTGAACAACCAAGAATCACATGCTGCAATATCACAAGAACAACACTCTGCCAAAAAGGTTTCCATCCAAGTATTTTTATTGAACCAATTTTGAGCTCACCTCTGTTGTTTTCATGACAATTATTAACACATGAAATTAATAAGCCATACCAAAAAGGTTTCCAACCAACTGTTTTCAAACCAATTTTGAGCTCACCTCTGTAACTTGCGTGCAAAAATGATTCAGGAGCATGATAAGGTAGGCCATATCCCCGAAAACACCCCTGAGCTCACCCAACCCCATACCCTGACCCGCACTCCTCCCAAACAAGCAAATCCAACGAAGATGTAAGCGATGGAAACAATCAATTTCAAAGGCACTTATGTTTCTCATTGCGAATGACAAGACAGTTTGCTGCACAGAAATTGCATGCAAAATATGTTTTACCACGTTCAAAATAGACATAAAAATCAAAATTTAACTGCAAAGAGAAGCTAGATAAGGAAGATTTCAACCACTCAATAAGATGGCACATATCAGAAAAATTGAATCCGAGTCTCTATTTGAGAGAAAGAGTTAATAATAACCTGAAAGCAAGCATACGCCATAGCAGTTGCAAAGTAAAAATTTGCATTACCAGTACCCTGCAATTTTCTTGTGTTAGGAACTAACATACATTTTCTTAACCTTTTCTGATAAAATCTCATAACCCAAGAAACAAAATCAAAACTATTCACTTTAATTAAATTCATACCCTCCATATCCATAGATTGTGCATTACAGGACTAAGTAGGGATACTCCGACATATCCACAAAAGAGGAAGAATGAAAATTGCATTTCTGCAAGGCAGGCAGATGTTACAATGATGAATTATGCCAATGATAGTAAAAACAATGTTAATACCAGTTACCTGCCAATTCATTGGCAAACAATGCCAGTAAACCCAAGTACAGAGCTGAGTCTCCAACCTAATGAATTAAAGCAGATGATAGGATTCAGTCTAATATTTGTCAAACCAGCCAATATATTCAAAAAACTGAAGCAAGTATTCTTCAAGCATCCACTCTTGTTCCAGAGATTGAGAACTCACAGAAGGATAGGATTTAAGAATGGAGGAGATTGCCATGTAAACAAAAGCCAGAAAGCATGGCCGGTGATATAACCGTATGGCCAAGGGCAAGATCATGAACAAAATGTTTGCATGGCAAACTATTAGAAAAAAGTTTCTGAAAAACTCGAATACTTCTGCGAAGAAGTACCTGCATCAAAATTCCACAAATACATCACTCCAAAGCCTTTATTTATGGAGCGACAAACTCACAACTAGTTACAGTGCACTTACCATAGTACACCTATATTTGGAGATAAATCTTTTACAGTGAGAATGAATCCATAGGTCCTGCAAGATAAGCAAGCATAAATTGCAGAATGAACTTCAAGCAGTTAAGAGTAATGAGTTTCAATGGTCCCATGATGTTAGTCATAAAGCACTTTTTTTTTGTTTTAACTCTCCCACCCCCAACTGCCAGGCACAGGATTCGGACCCTGAACCTAGTAGCGGGAAAGACTCTCAGAGCCACCCCCCAGCTACTGGGCCAACCCCAGCGGTTAGTCATAAAGCACTTGCTTTTGCTTTTCTTCAAATTTGGTATAGAACACATGCTTGAATGTAGTCTGTGCAAAATGAGAACTTTGAAGGTAATTTTTTAGAGAACAACATTAGTTCGGTCAAGAGCAAAAAGAAAAGTAGAAGTCAATCTCAAACATCCATTTTTCATAAACATATAGGAAGACTATTAAAATAAGGGCATGAATCTGAAATATTGATACTTAATTGTGGAGATAAGTCATATCAAAGCACAAGCATTTTCACTATAAATTTATACCTCTCGAACATCTCCCAGAGACCACCAGAATTTTTCAATGCTATACCACACAGAATCAGTACATATGATGCCCATAACAAGGACCAGAATATGAAGGCCAAGACAGGTCGCAATGAGAAAGGAGTTGGTTGTGCTTTCAAAGCTTCAACATGCCTATCACTTGAGCTGTCATTACCAGCTTTCGATGAGAGCTGTTGTAAAAACAATTTCCTTGGTGGTGCATCCAGACCACGGACTAACAGAACAATAATCTAAAAGAAAACATGGACAAACCTTCATGATTACAGAATGACATACATCAGTTATAATTTCAAGAGAATATCGCCGAAAGCTTACTGGTATGATCAGAATTGCAGGATATAGAGACAAATGTGTTGCCACAACCCATCCAAAAGCGGCAACTGGAGCTATTCCTGCTTACACCACCTTAAGCAATCTAATCAATTCCATAAACTCATAAATCATGCACGGATGATATTAATACCACATGCACCAACATAACTTTACGATTATCAATACAGAACCATTTAAGTAGAAACTAAAGCCCACAAAACCTAAGGGCTTACGTCCAAAGGAAACTCATTAGTTCATATAATGAACACAAAACAGCCTCTCATTTTCAAAATAAAACTCAAAAGTATGAGACATGAATGTTTAACGATGACCCCTGATTTTAGCCAACAAGGTCTTCTGAGATATTAGAAAGCTACTAAAGCCTCACTTCTCAGATATAGAGTCTGCCAAAAGAAATAACTACTCCCTCTGTCCCAATGTAAGGGATGTTTATGGGGATTCCAACTTATTATGCACAGATGTGAGATATCTTTTTCCAACTTTGCCCCTTTGACCGATACCAAAGCTTAATTGCTGTCTATGTTAATGTAAAAAGATTCTGGGGTTCCATGCAAAACAAAAGCCATTTTGCAGGCTGTGGGTAAACATGCACCTATCTATGGCCACCGAAATTTCTGGTGCCTTCCATGCATCTTTTCTTTTGGACGCATATTTGTTGCTTTTGTGGGGTCCATCATACTTTTTTTTTTTAAATTTACATATGGAATGTTGGAGAAAAAATTGTTGTGTGACTCAAATTTTGGGACATGGAAAAAGGTGAACTATGACAATAACAATGGGATGGAGCGAGCATTAAGAAATTTTGATGAGATTGCAACAGGCCTCACACGTTTTAGTAGGGAAATTAATCGACAAGACACTGATATTATATCTTCAGCAAACCATCAAAAGATAGTCAATTCGTACCTGTACAGGCTCCATAGAGGGATAAGATGATAAAAAGATTCTCTATCGGCGTTGTATTATAACCCAAGCATGTTACTATTGTGAAAGGGTTCCATAAATACACAAGAGCAGCCACATCACCTGAAGGTAGAGATCCTGGAGATATTTTCATAGCAACAATTAGTTTTTTTTGTTTCAAAGGAAAGAAAAATAAAAACAAATAGACCGCAAGAACAGCTAAAGGTTTATAAAAGAATGCAGAAAAGGCATAAAAAAATGGCTAATTAACCATATCAGAACCTTCAAACAGTTCTGCAAGACCAAGTGACCTTAGATTCTGACCATATGCAGCTAGGAGCCTCTGGCCAATTCGACGAATGAGCATAGCAGAGGTAAAATCTGCAGCCACAGAAACCAAACTATAGCCGAAACTGAGTCGATATTAACCATGTTAATAAACTTCAAATTGACAGATAAACAACCAAATCAAATTTGAAAACAAATAACCAAATGAGCAGCTGGATAGAACCATATGCAAGTTGTCTCTTAAACCATTGGATGCCATCTTGCTGTTTATACTTAAGAATAGCAGTTACCAGAACATAGAAAATAACAATTATAACAACTCACGACATTTTTTACTTTAAACCTCTGAATTAAAGAAATTAAGTTGCATGGTAAATATTAGACAAACCAATTTCAAGTGAGCACAATCTGAGCATCAATTAACTTAGTTCATCTTTCACTTCTAAGCGAAACATAAATTCCAGTTTGCTACGACAACAGAACCGAAAAACAAAGCAAAATTACATATATAAAAAAATAAAGTTAATAGCTCCTGCAAGATGAATGTGTGTGTGTGTGTATACACACACATACGCCAAGGTAAGAAGCGAAGAGATAATACCTGCATATAAGATAATTCGGCTGTCCTTCAATTCTGCACCAATATTTTTTTCACGCATTAGAAAAAAAAAAAAAGAATTCCACTGCTATTTTTGTTCTAAGTCTAATATTAAACTCTAGCTACATTATATTTTTTTTAAAAAAAAGAGAGTAAAAATTGAAGCTGAATAATTACCTTTTCATAGTGAGAGGTCCGAGAACGGAAAGTAATAGTGGAGATCCATGATACATTGAACCTGCAAATTAAAATTACTCAAAACTTTTAACAAAGATAAGTAATTTCTACAGAAAATGCTAAAAGTTTTATTTATTTATTTTTTAAGGATGAAACAAACCAGCATAGGGCGACATTGATAACTGCTTCAACCAATAACCCTCTGCCACTGTAAAAAAAAAAATTTAAAGTAAAATTATGAAATCAACTGAAGAAACACGCACAAACACAGAGTTGAAGAGTGAGAGAAAAAGTGTGTACAGCGGCGGAGGCTGGTGAGAGGAGTGGAAACTTCGGGCCGAGAAGCTAAGTTGAGGTTTCCGGGAAAATAAATCAGAATTAATCTGAATATCACCGAAGCAATGGCCCATTTCCAGAATCCGAATCCAGACCCGCACCCGGACACGAACTCCGATTTGGAAGGCTTCCTTTTCTTGTCTTCAGCTGTCTTCTCCATTTGGTTCAGCTGAAAACTGACGATGCTCGTTAGTTTAGTTCGAGTTGTGACGGTGTCGTATAGGCAGCAGGACTTTGATTTTCCGACGGCGGTGTCTTACTATTTACCACCGTTGGGGCTTTTCACGGCTGCTGTGATTCAACAGAAGATGAAAGTAGCAGGACGGCGCCGTTTGCGGATTTTGCACCTCGTAGAGGAAAACTTTCGTTGGCCCAGAGGATGAATATGTCCATTTGAAAGGGCTAGGAATGGCCCAATTCTCAGTGTCCCAGTCTGTTCGTAGCCCAAGTTCGTTGTCCACACAAGTTTTTACAGACCATCTTGTGCGAACACGTGTAAGGTGAGTTGAATAATTATGGCCTTGTTTAACAAGCAAGTTTTTGGCCAAGTTTGTCAGTTACAAATTTTTTAAAAACTTTAATTACAGTAATTTCAAAAAAATGTTAAAAATTTTTAAATTATATACTTCAAAATATTCAAAAACTTTTTTTACAAGTTCTACAGTAAGTTACAGTAAAATTTTAAATAAATACTCAAAAAACCCACTTGCCAAACGAGGCCTATGTTGTTATTTGATTATTATTACACTTAATTTTATATAAAGATTAAATTTTAATTTTTTGGCTCTAGTTTGTTTTCATATATAGATTATTAAATTGACAAAGAAAAGGTAAAGTATAAAATCTACTTATGAGTAGGTTTCAATCATTTTCTTGCAAAATTTACACCAATTGAGAACAGCCATACAAGTGAGTGATAATGGGAGTAGCTGTTGCAAAATAATAATTAGATGTGAAATGCTAAACGAAAGTAATCGGCTTTTAGTTGTTGCCAAACCAAATAAAAGGATTTTACATTTTCTTGTTTCGGCTAGAGGCATCAAATCTAAGCAATTTTACTAGTTGTTATTGTCCATCAAAGGTGATTGCTATTTTTAAAGGAAACGTTTTCTGTAAATACATTTTGTGATCATTTTTTTTTTATTTTATGTATGTCAAATTATGACAATATATATATATATATATATAAACTTCACAAAAATAACAATCAAAACGAGAATCATGTTTCAGTGTAATTTCTTTACACTATCATATATGGATTACATGTGTACATAAGTCAAAAGAATATCATATAAATGGTGGTCTCTTTTTTTTTTTTTTTTGTCAAAAATATAAATGGTGGTCTCAAAGTTGTAATTCCACCATTCAATTCTAAAATATCGCCCCCTCCCCCCCTTCGCATCGACGAAGCAACTTATCCCCCAAGACATCCATTGATCTCTTTTTCTTGTCCCGTAAAGAATAGGAGAAGCGTGGAACGGTGGAAGCTTGGAATATTTTACAAGGGGTAGTGACTTTTCTCATATTTACAAAACTACCATCCACCGTACCAAGGGGACTCCTGCACTTATAAATATCCACTCAACACCAAAAATAAAAAATACAAAAAAAAAAGGTTTGCCTGCTCTTTTTTCCCTGTGTCCCTTTAATTTACTGGGCAGAACCTTCATTTTTATATCTATCTAATAACAAAATAATTTCAGAAAAAATGGCGAGACCTAATCAGGAAGCAATTGAGATGTTTATGAGCATCACCGGTGTTTACGAATCCATTGCAATTCAAAGGCTTGAGGTAAAAATTACTTCTTTTTGCATCTGATTTTTGCTTTACTGGTTTTAATTTTTGTTTTCTATTTTTTTTCGTTCTACTCGTTGTTTTTAAGTTGAATTTTGTTGATTTAATATTAATTCATTTTTTTACATTAATTAACAGATGATTAGGGTTTTAATCTCGCTAGTTTTTTGATAAAAATTGTAAATTTAACTAATGTGTTTTGATTGCAGTTGAAATTTGTAATTTTTCTGGAAATTTAACTTAAGTCGGATGTAATTAAGGTTGAGATACTTAATTTTGGTGCCTTAAGAAATTAAACGGGGATAAATGGGAGATTAAGTGGAATAGCTGAAAGAATGATTTGCAGTAATGACTAACTGGAAGCAAAGTATTAGCAGAAATCTTTAGTTATGAAGTTGCTGTTTGATTAAGGAGGAGTAGTTGGTACGTGTAAGGAACTGTTTCGTGGAGTATAAGTTCAGGGAATTTATTTGGGTAGCTGTGATTGGGTTCGATTACCGTGCTGAAATTACATTGTCAATGATTAATGTGTGTTTAGGGCTCCCCTCCCCTCCCCCCCGGGGGGGGGGGGCGGGTGTTTTGTTTTGTTTCTTTAGAGGTTCTTTGAACTTGTTTATAAAAGTCTAGAACTTGAGAAAAACAGAAATAGATGCGAGTTGGATTGATGATGAATTTGTTGTGTGTAGGCTTAAGGTTAACGTGCTTGCGCCGTATACTGGAGAAGAGTATCAAAATGTAACTAAAAATTTAGCTCCTTTCATGTCCAACTCTCAAATTGTACAATTTAAATGTGTACGCATCTTTTGTGTTTCAAAAGTGTGTGCAATGTTGCATGTATATGTAGGACTATAGCGAGTTACACCAGAATGATGGACGATGGACATTTAAGTACTTAAAATTCATGTCAAATTCTTGATGTACATGTGTCCATCTTTTAACTGTCGTATATAATTAGTATGTCATTATCTGCTGTTGTTTGATTTGTTTGTTCTTTTCGTGCCTTTTGCATGGGGATTGATGTGCTGGCCATATGCATACTTGTCTGATTATCTATATATGTCTTATGCTGCTATGAAGTTACTCTGAAGTCAGCATACTTATGTGCGTAGAATTGTCACCATTGCCTTGTAGTGTCATGTCATATACACGTGCTGTCTGATTATGTTTGTTTGTTACTTCATATGTTGGCCATTACTGTCTGGCCCGTCAATATTGGTTAGCTAATTAGGCCGTAGTTAATAGGCTATTATGTGTATATAGTCTATCGGTCCTTACTGTGAACTTGCCGGTCCATTTATTTTCAGTTGAGTTGTGATTGGTTGGTATTCTTGTAATTCTAGACACTTGCTCTCTGAGATGCCAAAATTGGACAAAGTTGTAATGAGCATCCTCTTGGGGCATCATTACGGAAAGTGGGTAAGTAGATGGTCACTTGTACGCGTTTCTAATTCTACCATAACAGAACAACAGATATGGTATAAGCTATTAATGCATGTTCATAAAACCGGTGTTTAAAGATGTCTGTCTTTACTAGCGTGAAAGTTATTGTCCTTCTTATCCTTGTCTCCCACTGTTATTTGTGTATCCTTGTTGTGTGGATTCTTGTGCTGTTGTGTGTGTGTCTGCTAGTTATACGGCACAACCCACATTGAGTTGTCTAGATGCCTGTGGTATCTGTCTGTGTACAATTTCAATCCCTGAATTTTTCTGCAATCACCACCTCCCCTCTTCTCTTACCGTTAACTTGACGGTTTTGTGTGTTACTCTCAGGAGCATGGGGGAGACCTTAATCAAGCTGTCAATGCACATTTTGCTGAAGGGGATAGGAACATGTTGGTGTTAATTTTCTCATTCTTCCCTTTTACTCCAGTCTTCCACCTGGTCCTCACCCTCACCTTCACCTTCACTCAAAACAAGTAAAACAAAACATGCATGGACTCAAGCAAAAGACATGAAATAAAGGAGAGAGGAATCAAAGAAAAGTCAAAAGGAGCAGGTGAAGTGAACATGTATTTTTACGAAAATCTCTACCTGAATTTGGTTCTATCTCTTTCTGCAGAACACATGAAACTCCTGTTGCTGCAATGGAGGACGATGTCATGGACATTGACGATGCAGCCCAAGTTGAACCCCAAAGACCTCCTTTCTCTCTGTTATCTTCCAACAGAAACTTGAATCCTTTCTCTCTTCTTGATCCTAACTTTAGGAGAAGTATACTGGATAGTGGTACTGATTTTACAAACCGAGATCCTTTTGTTTCCCATCCAAGAGAAGTGAGGGAGGTTCCAATAGAGGTTAAGGATGGGAATGGACAGTCTGGTCGTTCAGATAGTGCTCCAATTATAGAGGATGTTACTGAAACTGCACAAGCTCATGGCCCTGAAATTCGTGGCAATGTTATCCTTGATGAGGATGATGACAAAAATGTACCAACTGGTCCAGTTGAGAGAGCAACTGGGCATAATGTGGGAAGTGATAATACATTTGGTGGCTTCTCCCATGCTCCTGGTTCTAGGCCCACTGCTCCTGGCATTGATGACATGCCTGATTACAGCAATGATATAGAGGAAGAAATGATTAGAGCTGCCATTGAGGCTTCTAAGAGGGATGCCAAAATGTCAGACCATCAATCTCAAGTTCAGGATGTATGTCATCAAGTCTCTCTGACCTTCACTTGTTTTCAGTTTCAATGTTGACAGGTTTCTGTTTTGCTTCAGGTTTCAAGGGATTCCATGCCTCAACACCAGCAGTCTCACTTGGAGGATCCTGAACTTGCCCGTGCAATGTCATTGTCATTGAAGGTTTGCTCTTTTATGATGTACAAATTTTTGTAACTATAGTTTTTTCTTCTCATTGACATGAAGCTAATCCAGACAGCAGAGAGAGAGAAGGCATTACGCGAACTGGAAGGAGAAGTTGGAGTATCAGAAGTGGCAGGTCATACTCCATCTGCTGGTGTGGAGGATCATGCAAAATCATCGTCCCCTTCAAATGGGAGGTATAACCTTCAATTGTTGCTTTACATTGCAAACTGCTATCTTTATACTTCCTAAATTTGGATGTCTTCTTCCTCCTAACTGGAATATGTATGTGCATATGGTGTCTTGTGTGTTGGTTGGTTCTTTGTGTTGGACTTCCAAGCACCAGGGAAAGGGGGCTTGATTGCATGTTCTGAATGTTGATTCTTTACCTTTAAGGTTACATGTTTCAATTTTTAATTGAGAGTCTCAATGAGAATTTAGGTTGCATGTTGGCATTTCTTCTGTCCCACATGAAGAAGGCGAAGATATAGAAGAGGCACCACTGGTCAGGCACAGGGCCAGACATGCATCTATTGGATCTGCTGACACTGGCAGAGATGATGAAGAAGTTGATGTTAGCCCTCGATTAAGTCCCAGGAACCATGATAGCCTTAATGCTCCACGGGTCGACGGAAATGACTTCCCCTCTGATGAGGTATCTTGCATCTGTTTTCAAGTTCATATGGCTAAACATCTTATTAAGTACGTAAGCTAACTAGCATCATTGTGTCATTTTATTATTTACTGTCTCTCAAGTGGGGTGGCATCTCATCCGAGGAACATGATGAAGCCGTGATGCTTGAAGCTGCAATGTTTGGTGGAATTCCTGAAGGGAGTGGGTATCGTCTTCCATATGCACCTCATCATATGATGCAGAATGGTTTAAACAGGAGTATGGATCCTTATACCCAGCGGGTACCTCGTCCTCCATCACCATCCCTTACTGCTCAGCGGTTATTACGGGAACAACAGGTTTGATCTTTGAGTTTGAAGGTGCTTTTACATTTTCAATCTAAAATATTAATTACTGAATATATATGTATTCTGAGCAGGATGATGAGTACCTTGCTTCATTGCAAGCTGACAGAGAAAAGGAATTGAAGGCTAAGGAAGAAGCTGAAGCTGCTATTGCAGAAGAGAGGCGAAAGGAGGAGGAATTTCGTAAGAAACAGGAGGAAGAACAGGTATATGTTTATCTGACTCTTTCTTTATATGGGTCATCAAGCAACACAAGTTTGGTAAAAGGTGCTAATGGTAATTATCAAAGAACAAATTACATAATTTTTAAAATGCCTGATGCATCTGTGCACTCATGCCTTGACCTGATGCATGAAAATTTGTTTACCTGCTTCCACTCTTATGCTATAGTTTTTTTTCTTTGTGAGATGTTTGCTATAATTTTTCTCCTTGTGAGATGTTTAAGATCCTTAGGTTTTTGCTGATCATTGCTCTGTAGTGATGTCATTGAAATGTTTTTTCTTTGATCTAAAATATTCTTCTAGTTTTAGGTCTTGTGTTAGCTTCACTTTTTCGAATGGATATATATAGCTATACTGTTTACTGGGAACTGTAAAGGAGAGAGTTTTCTTATTGGTTTCTATTTGCTGACCAGGAAGTTGATAGACAACTAGCTGCAAAAGAAGCTTCTCTTCCCCAGGAACCACCATCCAATGATGAGAATGCTGTCACGCTTCTTGTGCGGATGCCTGATGGAAGCCGCAGGGGTCGACGGTTTCTTAAATCTGATAGATTACAGGTATACTTCAGTGGTCTAAACTTGTTGCTCTCTTTGTTGTAATGTGTTAACCTGTTTTCTTCCTTTTCCTTTGCAGTGCCTGTTTGACTTCATTGATATCAGCAGAGTGGTTAAACCTGGCAATTACAGATTGGTAAATCTCATTCCAGTGGTTCCTTGATTCTCTCTGGTGTTGCCTTATCTGCTGAATAAGTCGTATATATGACTAAATCAGATCTTCAAGGATGTTGCCAATGAAGGGCGTAGAATCTTTTGATTTGCCTGGTCTTTTTCTGCCAGGAAAAGCTAAACTAAAAAGGGTAACCAGCCATATTATATTATACAAGTTTTTAATGTGTTGTTATTGTATGTGCAGGTGAGACCATATCCTCGACAAGCTTTTAGTGACGGAGAGAGTGGCTTAACCTTAAATGAGCTTGGCTTAACAAGTAAACAAGAAGCCTTGTTTCTGGAGTTAATCTAGCTGGTTGATTTTGTAAAGTTGTGAAAAATTTATTTGAACCGAGAAGTATATTACCTGGTATTGAAGTTTATGGGTGGAGTGTTGGATCATTTGCTGGGTTGTGCTTTTGCGGATTAATGTTTGATCATGGAATTATTGGTTACATCGGCAGGATATACTATCATGTTGTTGGCTCAAACGGTGCTCGAAAACCCATTGGGGAGTAGTTAAAACCAAAATTTAGAACTTCCGAAATTTCATAGTAGTAGTATTTATAGAACAGTTTCTCATCAATGGTGGTGTGTTTGCTACATGCCTGGGATAGTGTCCCAGGATCCTATAATACTTATAACATGATGATTACCTGCAATAATCTGGATTCTTCTTTAGCCTCGAAATTGCTTCTTATCTTTGCCATATAAGTCCGTCTAGATCTCGAAACCCGTTGTTGATTTTGTTGTAGATATTTTTTGCAGCATGTTGGTAAAAGTAATACGGGGGGTTTGTCTGGTTATTTCGTAGCAGTTAAACAATGACCATTCTAGCACCTGCGATGAATTTGCGGGGCATCGGACTCTGATAATACTCCGTAGACTTGTTTCTTTTTAAGGCTGTATAAAAAAGTGACCCTTTTTATAATTATATTTGAAGGAAAAGCGTGTTAAGAGTTTTCATTAAAGGGTCAAAGTTCCCCTAAAAAACAGTTCTCCTTTTTCCCTTTTGAGGTGGTTATTCTCCATTATAGGAAGAAGAAGTTTCTGGCAACCGGAGTTGGAAGGTTGGTGTAACCGAGTGGGTAAAGATTGCTGCATCTTAGTACCATTACTCGGCTTCATTCCTTCGTCGTCTTCGTATGGACTTCAAACGGAAAGAGTGGGTTAAAAAAGAGGGCGGGGGAGTGGATTCCTGCTCGCAAAATCTTTGACAACGATGTTCTCTAACTTGCCGGGGTAGGAGTTACCTGCCTATTGCAAACTCTGCGTCAGTAATTTTTCATCATTCTCATGCTTACCTACGTAGCAAACTCAATCTTTACCATAACATACATGAAATGCAAAATTCTTCTTCAATTCACCTGGATTTGTTAAAGTTGCAGACATAGATAATATGCCAAGTGTTCATAGAGTTTATTGTAGGAAAAATATGACCAATCTGCAACGAGTTATACGGGCCTAATCAAAATAGTCCTATAGAAAAAGTTATATAGGTCCCTGTGTCCAATCTTCATACATATACTCAAAAAAACATATTCATATGGCCGACTGATTAGTCAAAAGAAAACTTTAAATGACAACACAACTTTGGTGCAGAAAGATGGATGAGAAACGAGAAAGATGTTTGCGTTTCTCTGCCCTGAAACAGTTCAAAGGACAGAGCATATATTATGCCTACCAAGCAGCTACCTTCGCACTGGACAATCAACAAAAAACGATAAAAGTAAAAAGGGACATCCTCATTCTGTCTTTTCATGACGAAGCCAATGAATGCGTGTTGCTGCGGAAATTACTGGGGCGCATCCCAGAAGGTCCCCGATTGCTGTCCTGTTGCTTATTATGTGGTGTACTGCCCACTAAGCTTGGAATGTTGTACTTTGATGGGTACTGGACACCAGATTGGACACAGACTTTACTGTCATTGGGTGCTGCCTTTTCACTTTGACTGGAAACACTTTTTTTTGATGACTTGGCACTCATTATATGATCCACGTGCGCCCCCGGTAGCTTAATCAGCATTCAGCACCCAAGAATCGAAAATATGCTTGCGTTTTTTTAAAAAAAAATTTCCAAATTGATCTTGGGTCAAATTATTTAATTAATTACATCTCGTGCTTATTAACAAGAAAAGGAAAAAAAAAAAAAAAGTGTCTCGTACTACTTTCTCATAGATTAATATGATTTCACTTTATATTGCATTATAACTATTCTAACGGATTTTGCAGGTACGTAATATTCTCGCCCCTTCTTACTCCTTTTCCACTCTTTTAAAACTTTTTTTTTATATATTAACTTAATAGATAAATACAACAATATGTGTACATCAAAAACTCCTAAAAGAAATATAATAGTTGTACCAAATTGCATCAATAGCCAACTATACATGTCCCAATTCCTAATAATGCAACCATGCAATGAATGTTTAGCATAATCGCAACAAATTACGTCTTGTGAATTGTATTTCAAATAGATTTTTGCGAAAAATCAGGCAAAATAATAACAGTCATGACAAGTTTTGTCTTATCAATTATATTTCAGATAAATTTCTTAAAAAAACTAAGACAAAATAACAACAATAAGATTCAAATTAGAAGTAAATTTTCATGTCAAAATTTGTTTTCATTTCATAATCAAGATATATGAAACTTTGACATATCAAAATTACCATTAGAAATGCTTTTCAAATTTTCTCTTTTTGGTTTAAGAGACAAGAAGAAAAAGGATGGGTTCTTGTCTCTTGGAAATTTCACAAAGGAAAGGGAAAAAAAAAAGGCAATATGATGATGATGTGAACTAACGGTCGAGTTGAACGGATATCAGCAGACACGCACGTGCATGGGACGTGATCAAATCTAACAAAAACACGCACACCCACGGTTCCGTACAACTATTCCAACTCCCTCCAACGGTCATATTTTACCGACAAGCTTACAACGGTCATATTTTTTTTTAAACCAATCTACACCGTTCGATTTTCATCCAACGGCCACAAAATACAATTCTCAAAACTTTTTCTCCGACGAACGCTTTTCAACAAGCCATCATTTTTTTTTATCCCGATGCTTAGGTAAAATCATCTGCCTAGTGACTACTGATGGTAAAGAAATAGCCAGGGGTGAGGATTGTCTCCATATATATAAAAACTCGGCCCTGTTTTAGTTTATGGCTTTTTGGGTTGTGGGGTTCTGAGAAGTGACAGTTTTATTGAATAATATGATGATCATTTTACTTGTTTTCTTGCATGTATGAGGGATTCTGGAGGAGGGGTTTTCTGGGTTTTTGTTTTCTTCTGGGTTTACATCAGTTTCAGCTAGCATGGAGTATTTGAATGTGTTAAAAGACGATCTGTGCTTCCCAGTTTGTGATTTTTTCAGCTGCTTGTATGTGCTAGGAGGTGTTTGCATTTGCATTGGTGGGTTGAGTATCGATCAGCATAAAAAGTACATTTCTTTCCAATGAGTTTGTTTTAGATTTTGTGGAATCCGATGGTCATTTGTTAGGTATATTGATTGATTATTTGTCTTTTAATTCTTTGATTCTTTCCGTTGAATTTTTCGAGTTTGCTGATTTTATTCTTTGTTGCACATATACTGTCATACATGTTTATTCATCATATAGGACACACAAACATTTATTGTAGAGATTTTCACTGATTCTGTTGTTATTTTGTTTTGGCATCGGATTCCTGTTTTTGTTTGTTTTTGATTTCTTGAAACTTCACACACTCACATTGTGTAGAGACGCATTATTCTGTTTCTCTTGATTTCTCTTCAAAAACAAATATTACTTGAACAAAGTTTATACCAATTGAAAAAGAATTTTATCCAAAGGTGTTTGTAAACTTCATCCTTTTAAATTTAAAACTTTTGAGAGGAATAGAGAGAAACATAGTGAAGTCAAGGGTGGAGGGTGAGTGGAGTTTAGGAAGAAAAAAAAGAAGAAATCAAGGAACATTGGAGGAAGGGTCTGAAGAATGTTGGCTGGGTGCTCTTCCACATTGTTGTCACCTAGGCATAGATTGAGGAGTGAAGCACCTGCACAGTTCCAAGCCTGTCATTTCCCTTCAATGAGCACACAAAGATTGGATTTGCCATGTAGTTTCACACGAAAAGATACACCGAGGAACCAAACCATCAGGCCTGTAGGCCTTTCTGTTGATAAGCCTATTGAAGCCAAGACCAGTAGCTGTTCCCTTAAGCAGAACATCAGGTTACCTCCTTCGGCTACGACTGCACAGACTGGAGCATATATTGAGGGTAGTAGGAAAGAGAACAGAAATGAGTTTTGGGAGAAAAACAAGAGCTTGAAGAGGTATGCAGAGCAAGGTCCTTTTGCTGGTGATGATGATGAGTCCTGTATGATTAGAGCTAAGAGGAAAAGGGGAAATGGGAAGTCCCAAGATTTTCCAGAGGAAGAAAAGAAGCTGACTTTAGGCCAATTGGGAAGTGGGAGTTTTTGGTTGCAACAACCGCCTTTTGATGTGCCTCGATCGGTTCCATTGATTGCAGGGCTTAGTTCACCACAAATTCCTCTCTCTCTTTCATATTCTGGAGATGAGGACCGTGTGTGTTTTGTGCCCAGCGACGTCATATCACCGCCTTTGCCTTTATCAAACAATCCTTGGGTGGAATCTGTTGTCACTCAAATTACAGACTTAGGTGACAAGAATGTGGAGACTGGTCAGGGTCCAGCAAAAGAGGCTTCTGCATCAAGTACTTCATCGGAGAGTCAAGGTTTGGTTCTGAGGCTAAACGAGAATCCCACAGAGCATGAGATTGGCAATGGCTCTAAACGGCCTAATACAAGTGAGATTGCTGAGGTTGTAGCAGGCCAAAATGACGATGACAACCACAGGGAACATGATGGTTTTGAGCTTGTCAGCTTACTAGTAGCTTGTGCTGATGCAATTGCCTCGAAGAACATTCTGGCCATTAACCATTTTATAGCCAGATTAGGGGAGCTCGCTTCTCCAAGGGGATCTCCTATAAGTCGCCTCACTGCTTACTTCACCGAGGCCTTGTCTCTGCGAGTTGCTAGGTTTTGGCCTCATATATTTCATATTTCACCACCTCGGGATCTTGATCGTGTTGATGATGATTGTGGTACTTCGTTGAGGCTTTTGAATCAGGTCAGTCCAATTCCAAGGTTTATACATTTTACATCAAATGAGATCCTGTTGAGAGCTTTTGAAGGAAAGGACAGGGTTCACATAATAGATTTTGACATCAAGCAAGGGCTTCAATGGCCTAGTCTGTTTCAGAGTTTGGCTTCTAGGACAAATCCTCCCAGCCATATAAGGATTACTGGTATAGGTGAATCCAAACAGGAGTTGATTGAAACGGGAGATAGGCTAGCTGGATTTGCTGAGGCATTAAATCTGCCTTTCGAGTTTCATCCAGTGGTTGATAGGTTAGAAGATGTGAGGCTCTGGATGCTTCATGTTAAGGAGAAAGAAAGTGTGGCCGTCAACTGCATCTTTCAGTTACACAAGATGCTTTATGATAGTACAGGTGGCGTTCTGAGGGATTTTTTGGGGCTAATTCGTAGCACAAACCCCACAGTTGTTCTTATGGGAGAGCAAGAAGCTGAGCACAATGGTCCTGGCTTTGAAACAAGGCTCACCAATTCGTTGAAGTATTATTCTGCCATTTTTGACTCTCTTGAAGAAAACATTGCAGCAGATAGTCCAATTAGGATGAAGATTGAGGAAATGTTCGCCCGTGAAATCAGGAACATCATTGCATGCGAAGGACAAGAAAGGTTTGAAAGGCATCAAGGTTTTGTGAAGTGGCAGAAGATGATGGAGCAGGGTGGTTTTCGATCATTAAACACTGGGGAGAGGGAATTACTGCAGAGTCGAATGCTGTTGAAGATGTATGGTTCTGAGAATTATAAGGTGGAAAAGCAGGGTGAGGATGGAGCAGCACTTACATTGAGTTGGTTAGATCAGCCTCTTTACACAATCTCAGCATGGTGGTCAATTGACGTTGCAGGCAGCTCATCATCGTTTTCTCAGAGAGTTGATTGATATCTTGCTGATTATTCTTCATACTCAACATAACTGTCATTTGTCACATACAGGACAGGATAGCCAATTCTTTGTAGGTAGAGGAGTTTGTCATTATTCTTTCATTCTTTATTGCAGATGAGAGTCAAGAGATACGCCTTCTGCTAGGCAAGAACCATTTTTATGATACAGGTCCTACAGCTTTGCAGTTACTAGGCAGATTTCTAGAATTCACCATATAGTCTTGCTATTACATTGCTGTTGATTCTTTGATTCTTTATGTAATCTGGAATTCTTTCTCAATACTGTAATTTGAGTCGTTTTCTTTTCTTTTTTTTTTTTCAAATTGCCAGGAGCATATATTCTTTGGCAATGCAGTAGTTGATCCTTACACTTGTCTGAAATAAAGTGATTTTCTTGGTATCTTATTCAAGAGTCTTACAGGACTATATTGTTATGAGTGATTGTTTTTACTTCTTTAAAGTAAAGAACAAGTTATACAATTGTGCAAAGCAGTACTGGAGCCAGAAACTTATGTTGCCAATGTTTAAATCAAAAGACAAACAGTCGCTTATCAATTGCATGAAATGATATTTGAGACAGAGTTCTTTGAAACTGCTGATTCTCACAAGTTGGAGTCCAAGTCATAGTTATACATGCGCATTGACAATCAAAACTGATGCAGTCGCTAGTCTAAGTTTGTACTGAGCCAACATTTCTATCATTCAGGGCAGAACACTAAAATGCTCGCTGACAAATATATCCTTTAGATATAATCAGAAACAAGGTCCCAGCCATAAAAGGAAGCTGCAGCATTCAACTTAGCTGAAACATTAACATCAAATCTAATTTGAAGTTTTTGGAGATTCTATTCTAAAATTAAAATTTTAGGTATGCAAGATGCTTGGTGACAAGCGTCTGTAAACACTGAAAATTTTGTCTTTCTGCTAAAAAAGAACATAAACTTTGCCAAATCAATCAAACGCTCATAGTTACATAGATATAGATACATGGATGGAGGAAGACAAAAAAGGCAATTCGTTATATTTATTAACAACTGAACTCAAACGCAGAGAGAGAGAGAGAGAGAGTCCAGGTCTCTGCTGCTCATTATCTTGCTTTAGGGATGACGATTAGTAATTGTTCCTTCTGCAATGTTGCATCAAAACTTAGCATTCATGTTCAGTTGCCTCGGATCAATTGAGGAAGAGACCAATCAAAGAATTGAACCAATGCTGCCAGGAGCAAGAAAATATGTGCTGCTGCAGCCATGAGTTGTCTATGGCAGATTCTCTTTGCAGTCCCAAAGGGTAGGAAGTCAAAAAAGAAAAACTAAGAAATCTCAGTTTTCTGAATTCTAATGGCTATCCCATACTGAAGGGTCTCATACTCTCATCTGATAGCCTAAACATTCACTACTACTTGAGCATTTTAGGGAATCGTGTAATCCATCGCCTGGAATGTTTCAGGAACTCGAGAAAGAATCAGAAATGGTTCAACTTTAATGTTTCTTTAACCCCAGCCTGAAGAAATAGCATCCGCATTTGATAGGATCTCTCAGCAGACCCTGATTTTGGGAAAGTCGTGAAGACCAACTATTCAATATAGACCAGCTCTTAATTGGTCTTGGTGCTTTACTTGAGAAAAGCTTATTTCTGCAAAGGTATGCAAGTTCTTCCATTCATCAACACATTCTTCCTTCAAATAGGCTTCAATCCCATAGTTGAACAGTTACGTTCAGCTTCAGTAAGTGGAAATAAATGAGGAAAAAATCATGCTGACAAAACCCCATCATGATACCGCATGATTTCCATTGCCAGATTTGCCAATGGAGATGATGATGCCACAATCATGTACTGAGTTCCTAGATTGGGTAACGTGTGAGGACCATGCTTTCAAGTAAATTTTGATGGAAGGACATTAGGCATTCCCCAGATGAAGAGGATAACCCAATTAGGTATTGGAGTCAGTCATGGTGGGAGCTTTGATGTTTTGATGCAGATTAAGATTTGAATTTTTAAGGATGAAAAATAGCAAGGGAAGAAAAATTAATGTCATGAAATGACTCCTTTCTACCTTAAAAACTGAACTATCAATAGAAGTAGTCAAGCAGCGGCTCAGCATTGTCAGATTATTTGCTTAAGGAGGCATTAAGAGAATTCAAAATCATTCCCTTAATAGTCCAAAGCAGAAGTTCGAAATCTTTCTGGTTTGAATTCTGGTTCATCCCATAATGAAGGGTCTCATCCAATAGCCCAAACATTAATTGATACTTGAGCATTTTTAGGTATTGTACGATGCGTTAATTGGCATGTTTGATGAGCATGGTGAGGAAGTAGCAATGGTGCAGGAGGATGCAAATGCAGAGCTTCTTTAACACAGGCCTCAAGATAAGGTAGCTGCTGCATTGGATGTGATTCTCTCAGAAAATTATGCTTGATTTCTCTTTGGAGCTCTTCATGAACTTGCTTCATCTTTTCTGGATTTTTTACAAGCTCAGCCATTTTCCATTGAATTGTAGAGGTACTGGTGTCTGTGACCGCCTGAAACAATTCCTACATTCCCTGATAAGCTAGTATCAGTATAGACTATAGACTAGGACTCTGTCGACATATGACATTGTGTAGGACTTGTATGGATGTCTTACTGGTGCAAATCAGAAACAATTGGTGGATTCGGTCCTTGGTGAAACCGTTCTTGAGCAGGTGGTGCTAGAAATCTTGCTGCTTTGATGTATCTCTACTTCTTTTCTCTTCGATAAGGGGCTCCCGGGGTGCGTGCATCGAATTTTGATGAGAAACTTTAACGTCTTTTTGTGAAGACCTTGAAGATCTAGTTTGCCTAAAAATGGATAGAAATCTGATACATTTTGAGCAGCAGACACTTCCATGGCTGTTGTTACAAGAGATTTGATACCACTCTCTATGCCCTCTTCTTCCAAACCAGCAAGATCTCTTGACAACAATATGTTGTGCAACATGTTAAAAATTGTTACAATGTTCACCTCGCCTTGGCTCACCAGCCGACCTTCCTTGGCCCTCAAAAAGTCCATAATCTTCTTTTCTCTCAAGCAGCCTTGTGAATCTAGTGCTTTACCTGAAAAGAGCTCAGATTGGCACAGGGTACGCAAGTACTTCCATCCGTCATTGCATTCTTCTGCCCATCCAATTGATGAACAATTGAGTTCTGCTGTAGCAGATGCACCACCTGAGGAACATATCTTGCTGATAAAATCCGATCACGAGTCTTAAGAATTTCTGTTGCAGCTGAGGGTGATGATCCAACTATCACATGCTGAGTTCCTAGTCTAAGTGATATTATAGGACCATATGGCTGAGCAAAGTTTGATCGAGCGACATGAGATAATATTCCCATGTGAAGAATGTTGCCTAAGATTGGCCATGGTGTTGGCCCTGGTGGAATTGGCAAGGTCTTTGATGCCAAAGAATGTTTCAGTTGCTTAAAGATGAAAAAGAGTACAAGTAAGAGGAAGACTGGGAACAAGAGATAATTACCTCCTGTTGCAAAAAGCTGAGCCATGACTTGCATCAACTGAAGACTTTTTGCTATAGTGTTTGTAAAATAGATTCACCAAGTCTGGTGTATATATTCTGCAGCTGGCGGACCTGCTACTCTCTTAGCTGCCACTAAATGACGCCTACCAGCCTACGGCATAATATGCACTGCAGAGGTAATTGCTAAGCAGTCATATCCTGAATGATTGGACTCCACTTGGCAGTTGATGCAAATTTACAAATGCCAGACATAATGAAAATGCCATACAATGTATCCCTTGCAGGGCTTTTGAGTTTTGGAACTCGGTTGCGCTCCTCCAATTTAAAGATTTTCTTGTCTTGAAAAAGGCTAAGGTGGATCGATATGGACAAGCAAGTTCTTGCATAATGAAAAAGTTCAATTTTTTACGTTTTTAGTAGAAATATGCAATTGAGAAGATACCATTGCATTTGTGGACAATGTTGCAAGCATCAAAAAGTGGATAGTGAAATGGAGTCGCAATCTTACCTCTCCATGCACTAGTAAACCTCTTTTGCAAATCAACGAGAGATAACTGTTCTATGCCGCCTGTATTTTCAACTTAAAATATGATAAACAAATTCATGATTCTATGCATAAATTGACAAAATGGGAACGAAAACGTATTTAAGGAATTATATGGAAAAGTTCTCCAAAAAAACTTATCAGTATCAACTCCAAAACACCCATTAATTCTCTAATGTTTTTCTCATGCAAAGTCAGAATCTCGACCAAAAAGTGTATAGTTCACTGTTTCTCAATAAATCTCTTCATCTAGAATGTTAAGCTCTTTAAACTATTCGTTTCTTCCATTTTTTGTCTTTTCAACTTAAGATTCGTAATCAAGAGAAAAGTCTGTTCTCTTTTTTTTTTTCCTTCCATTCTAGGCCTAAATGAGCCCAATTTATTCAATATCGTTTGGACAAAATTCTTGTCGTTCTTCTTTTTTAAAAAAAAAAAAAAAATTTCTTGTCATTCGTTTTGTTTATGGAATGTTACTCTGTTTCTTGCCGTTCATTTTCTTTATGCACCGTTACCTTTTTTGACATAATTCTTGCCATTCATTTGCTTTATGGACTACTACTCTATTTGGAAAAAAAAAAAAAAAATCTTTTGCCTTTTCTGATTGAGATGGATATAAGATAAATTGACAAAATGACGTACTATTTCTTTTGTGTTCTTGGTTTCAGATTTCACATTTTTAAGCATTTCAAAACAGGTTTCTCATCCATTCTGTTGGCAGGCTCATGCGCCGCCCCATGCACGTTGCAGTTTAAATATCATCAAAGTTTTGTCGAGGAAATTATTACAAACTAAAAGTTTCTTGATCTCAGTAACTTGACATAATTTTTGCAGAATACGATCTATTCCAATGCAGGTTGACATAATAAAGCACGAAGAGAAACAATTACGAACGAAACAACAAGAGCCACAATGCATGAAGAGATTTTCTTCAATTCAGGAAGCAAAAAGAGATGATGCAGAATCTTGATTGATCATGATCTTGCTTTAGGGATGAGAAGCAATGGTTGTTCCTTCTCCAATGTCACACCAAACTTTTCATTCATATCTAATTGCTGAGGATCTTTTCCTTCGGGAAGTGACCAATCAAAGCAGTGGATCAGCGACGCAAGAACCAAAGGAACATGCCTAGCAGCCATGGGCAGGCCAGGGCAGATTCTTCTTCCACTCCCAAACGGTAAGAGCTCAAAATCATTCCCTTTATAATCCAAACTACAACTCAGAAATCTCTCAGGTTTAAACTTCAATGGTTCATCCCAAATTCCAGGGTCTCGTCCAATGGCCCAAACATTCACTAAAACTTGAGCATTTTTAGGAATAGTGTAATTCATGACTTGACATGCTTCAGGGGCACGGTGTGGAAGTAGCAAAGGGGCAGGAGGGTGCAGCCTGAAGGTCTCCTTAATGCAGGCCTTCAGATATGGTAGTTGCATTAGATGAGACTCTTTTGGCAAATCTTGATTGATTTCTCTTCCAAGCTCTTCACGCACTTTCATCATAGACTCTGGATTCTTCACTAGTTCTGCCATTGCCCATTCAATTGTTGAAGTACTAGTGTCTGTCCCAGCAGTGAACAATTCCTAGTACACCAAAATTATAATGTATTACTGCATTTGCAATTGAATGGGAATCTCTGGCTGTTGTAAACAATGAGAAATTCATTATTTATACACCAACAGCTCAACAGCTTGAAGTGTTGCGTGATCTTTTTAAAAGACAGCTCTAGTTGCAGATTCAACTCTAAATTTATTCATCATATTATGCAGACAAAACTCCAGGGACAAATTTCATATATCTTAAGACCTATTCAAGTAAATAAAAACTACTGCATCATTACTGAATATAAAGTTTAATCCCATATATAAGCTTTAGCTAATATCTATGTCCGTGTTAGTCCTAAGATGATAGTATGAAAGAGCAAGGATTCGATAATTAACCAATCTAGAGAGATATGATAGCTGGATTAGGCAAACCCGGAGAGATATATGAATCAAGGTAGCCAAGTAGGCCATGCTTGAAGAACATGAAGAAATTTTGTGGATTCTTGATCTAGTGATAGAGTGAGTGTGCATTTGCATTAGAGAGAGAGAGAGAGAGAGGACCATGAGTAATTGGTGAATTCGTTCATTTGTAAAATTATTCTGAAGCAAGGTGTCCAGAAAGTCTTCTTGGCTCAAAGTCAAAGGGGCACCCTGTCGCCTCCTCTCTTCAATGATAGGTTCCCAAGCAGCACGAATCTTGATTCCCAGATTAGTTGACTTCTTCCGGAGACCCTGAAGATCAAGCTTGCACAATAGTGGATAAAAATCTGATACATTTGGGGCAGTGGCCACCTCCATGACTGTTCTCACTAGACTTTTCATCCCCTCACCAGCACTTTCTTCTTCCAAGCCGATAAGATCTCTTGACACCATTACATTGCTCAACATGTTGAAGATCGTCGCAAATACTAGCTCTCCGATATCCACAACTTGACCTTCCTTCTTAGCCCTTAAATGCTCGACCATGTCCGAGATCTTTTTCTCTCTTAAGCATGATTGATTATCCAATGCTCTAACTGAGAAAAGCTCGGTTCTGCACAGTGTCCTCAAGTACTTCCATCCATCATTGCATACTTCAGTCCATCCGATCGATGAACGGTTGAGTTCTTCCTGTCTAGCAGGAACTACCTTGGGAACATATCGCGCGGACAGACTCCGATCATGAGTTTTCAGGATTTCAATCGCAGCTGCAGGGGATGATCCCACGACCGTGTATTGAGTGCCTAACTTGAGACATATCAGTGGACCATAAGTTTGAGCAAAATTGCAGAGTGTGACATGAGGTAATCTTCCCATATGAGGGATATTGCCCAAGACAGGCCATGGAGTTGGCCCTGGTGGAATTGGCGGAGACTTTGTTGCAAAAGGATATTTCCATTGCTTGAAGATGAGATAGAGTAATGGTAAGAGGAAGATTGGAAGCAATAGATAGTTTGCTTCTATGTCTGGAAACTGAGCCATGGCTTCCATCAAAAGAAATTAAATGTTCCTTAAATTTGTGCACGGGATGAAGTATGGAGCAGTGCTGACGGACTAAAAAATGGCATTTCTTTAGTCTTTGGAGCCCTGGCGTTATTTAGATAATGTAACCTACACCTTCACCTACACGCATGTTAGATTATTCGGTTTCTAAATCATTAATTAATCTGATGGTTTTCAATGCAATGCTAGTTTATTCTATCATAGCAAATTAAGCATCTCCACTGGACTTGACAATGATATGTTTTGACATTTACGTTGCTTGTTCGGTTCATCCTGTCTTGGTTACGATTCTTTCGATAGTTAATTCTGAATTTTGATTTCAAAATGCCTTCGTACCCAGCAGCAGGTGCTTTAAATATCGGTGGCTTTGACTTTAGGTACTATTTCTTTTCTTCTCTTCTGCAATCAAACCAATGAGAAAGAGTACTATTCTTTGCCGCGCCTGATCTGAGCCTCTTATTTGACACCAATGGAAATAGTAGTCGTGTTAGGTTAGTGAAGGTTTAAAGTAGTTGGTTGTTTGGCCCTTCGTCATCATCGTGCATTCGATATAGTATTCTGGCCTCTGCCGTTGTGGTTCTTGTAGTTGGCCTTTCATTCTCATATATATATGTTATCGTCTTATGAATTACCAAGAGCTTGTGGCAGAATCCTCCTGGCGGTGGAATCTCCACTAAGTACTAGTCTCCTGCTCAGAATCACACTAGGCAGCTCTGGCATTTCATGATGATTAGTAAGTTGATGCAAGAGGGTGAGCTGTTTGATAATTTTATCCCGCAGTTAAATTTAATGGATTTAGATTTTAATATAGTCAGAAAACTCTTATCACTTTAATATATTCAGACGTATTTAATAATAAAAAATAGAATATTTTTAATTAATTAATTAAGTGGCTATGAATTATTTAGGCAAAACTTAATAAAAATAATTAATCATAAAAATCACTTTGATCTTTTTGAATTCATTTCTCTACTTTGAATAGCAAATCTAAACTTATAATCGTTATATTTGTTTAAATAACTTACAATATGTAAAACAAAATTGAAATCAACTAAAAATAACTAAATCATCATTTTATCTAAATATTATGATTTTTAAGTTTTCAAATTATAATAGATATGCATATATTATTGATGTGAACCTATAATGTATATAGCAAATCTAAACTCACAACCATCATATTTATTTTTATTTTTTGGTAAATAACTTACGATATGTAAAAAGTTCCAAGTAAACTAAAAATAATCAAATAATCATTTTATCATACAAACTATATGATATATGGATACATTATTGATATGTAGTTATAATGTGTGTGTACATATGTAGAAAATTATATATAGATATTTATTCTTGTGAACTTTATATTGGTACTAGAGATGGGGCGAGAGCATCCTCCCATGTCCCTCGCCCCATTTATAACGGGGGAAGAAAAATTCCTCCCACTCCACCACCAAATAAAGAAAATAAAGAAAGGGGTTCGTTCTAGAAAACCCCCCAATAAAAAGATCTACTCCTTACTCAAGTTCCTAGTAAAGACCAAGCAAGATTTCTTCATGGATTACATTTTTCGTTTATTTCGATTTTCTTAATTCTTTATTCAATATCTGATTCAATAAATGAAGAGGCGTAAAATTCTTGAGTAGTCTACTTCCCTTTGAATGCTGAATACCTTAATTATTAAGAATTAAGGGAGTACCTTGTAATTCATAAGAGATTTACTTGTCTATGTACTGTTCCATTTGATCTTTTAGGCCCCGACTTCACCTCGACGGTTATGCCACGATGCCCCTAAAGACTCCTCTCGTAGATCAGATGCACGCAGCCATCCACCCTTATTGGATTAGGTGTTTTTGAGATATATTTTAAAAATTGTACTATATTATTGTATATGAAAAAATTTTACTGTAGTCGTTTATTAGGGTGTTTTTAAAAATTTTAAAATTTTTTAATTTAAAAAAAAAAAAACCACCCATCACCACCTACCACCACCCTCCTCCTGCCTCCTCCCTCTTCCTCCACTCCCCTCCTTCATTCTCCCTCCTCCTCCCCTTCCCTGCCCCTTGCCAGAGCCCCCTCCCCCTCCCCCTCCCCCGATTGTTTGCAACTAAATGGATGACGAAACTGAAATGAACAAAAAGATTTCGAAGTTGGCCCATGTTTTTATTATAAAGTCCAACCCATCCCATGTGAACTTTGTTTGGGAAAAACTTGGGACTTGCAACCCCAGTTTGCCAGTAGGCCCATTTTATCTTACATGTCACCCAATTCAAGTCATCGTGCTTAAGCCATCAATAAACACTCAATACTCACCAGGACTCAACTGTAACATTAACCAAAATCCTTGTTTGACTCCATCCAATATCAAGAATCAATACCCATAAAAGCATATCTATATTAGCTCAGGGGTTAACCTGCATGTTAATTAAGAAGCTTAAAGACCCTCTACTTGATCATTGTCCAATGTTGAAGCAATTGTCTCGTGCATGTTTTGTTCATCATCTGCGTTCTGTTTCCATCTTTTCCTTTTCTCTTTACCAAAAATCACTTGTAATTGACACATTTAACTTTGCACTCGACTAATTTTTCCAATTTGATTAGACTAAATTGGGTAAATGGTAGTCAAAAACTTGCCTGCCCTTTCTTAACTTTTAACCTGTCCATGGAAGAAGCTAAAAGGGTTCATAAATATCTCATTTTCCAAATATTTTTGTCTACATATACAAACCCGCTTTCCAGTTCTTGTCATTGTTATGATATCAACCTCAATATGGGCTCACGAAGTTTGTGCTCTTGAAAGGTACAACATCTTACATCGACTGATTAACAGCTTATAAGTTTTTGTCAGAGATTACGTATCAGAGTGCATTTCTCATAGCTGATATTGCGACGTTTATATCTGCAAGAATGAGTTGCTGCTTCCCCGCGGTGACTGGTGAGTTGTCACCATATTTCTATTAGATATTTTCTGATGCCTTCTCGAAGAATGATTTTCGAAGTTCAACCCTGTAAGATAACGATCTGTCACGAATTCTGATTTTGCATGGACCACAATCTTGTAGTATTTCATTTCTTCTACGTGATTAATACTAAGATTATATGATCAAGTATGCATTTTAATTGTTAGATGAAAGAGCAAGGACAGGGACAAGAATATTTCATTACTCACCTCGAATGAAATTTAAAAAAAAAAAAAAAAAACAGTAAATGTTGGACATCATTTTCCGTGCTGAAAACTATTTGAGTCAGATTTGTTTACTGTCACTGCAGCCATTACAACATTTAGATAATAAATATTACTCGAGTGGTGAATCATTAGCTAATATGATGTTCTTAATGTAGTGTATATAGATTCTTGTAGCTTATCTTAACAAAGAATCTCCATTAGAGTTAATACTACTGATATATTTTTGGCACTTACCATTTGTGCTAACAACTACTTGTTTGATGGTTTTCAATGCAGTGATAGATTCCAATATCTTACTTTAACAAAGCATCTCCATCAGAGTTGACACTTGATAGTTCATACTACTACTTCCTTCCCAATAAGTTTGACGCTCTTCGGAAACCGTGTTTTTTTTTTTTTTATATCAACAGTCACTTAATTTTGCTTGGTTTTCTTTCATATCCCTATTTGTAACCAGTTTACGATGAAAGAATGAATGCAATTGTGGGCTCTTAATTGCTTTGGTAATCTATTGATAACCATTTGAAGTTTACGTAGCTTCAAGCTCTAGAGTTATCATAGTTTCGTGCAAAAGACGCTCCGCTATTTTAACAATCTTGGTAAAGATGGGATGTATCATTTGAGACCCACAATAAATATTAAA
Source organism: Coffea eugenioides (assembly GCF_003713205.1). Taxonomy (NCBI): domain Eukaryota; kingdom Viridiplantae; phylum Streptophyta; class Magnoliopsida; order Gentianales; family Rubiaceae; genus Coffea; species Coffea eugenioides. The sequence goes on along the minus strand of NC_040042.1, from coordinate 44,843,784 downwards.
ACCTCTTCTGACCATGTGAACAAAGGGCAATGCTTGGAAAGAAACTAAATTTATTTATCCATTTTTAGTAAGAGACATAATTTTGGGACGGATCGAAAAGAAAAGTATGATACTTTTTAATAGGACGGAGGGAGTAATGTTTTCTGACATTTACCGCTTGTGCTGACAGCTTTACTGGTACAAGGTGTGGACAACCTTAATTGTCCGATATATCTTGTCTTTCTTATGACTGGATTCATCTATAATACACTATGACAAAAATTTAAGTTTTGGTGACTTAATAGATTGCTACGAGTTAGGAAAAAATTTTCTTTTTATGATATAAAACTAGTGATAGTATGTAAGGTTTTAAGTCACAAAAAATTATAGTCTTGATTTACAATTAATAGTATAGCATTTATTTGTGAGTCACAATTGATCTTCTTATTATTCGGTCAGTGATCCTTATTTGCAAATCATAAGGAGATCACAAATCTGTTTGTGACTTGTATCATACTTTTTATGACAAATTTCATTAGTCACAATAACCAGCTTTTCCTTGTAGAAGGTGCTTTTTATAGTTTATGCATCGGTGGCTAAAATTTTCGGTAATTCTTTTCTCCTGCAAACCTATGAGAAAGATTATTCTCTACCGTTTCTTCTGAAGAAGTCTTTGTTCTCTAAGTTGAAAGTTGAAACCTCAATATTTTGGGTTTGGGTAAATTTTTCAATTGCTTGCTCACGCTTTATAAATTTTACTGTCATTTATGTACATGGAAGAAGCTAAAAGGGTTCATAAATATATCATTTTCCAATCATTTATATTACATAAATTCCCTTTCCAAAAGCACACTTTTGCAGCATCTTTTCTAACTGAACAATTTTATTTTTCTCCTTGTTGTTGCTAGTAGGCTGGTTATTGACCATTTGAAACGGATTCATTCAGTTTTTCTCCTATTGTGTTTTTCTTGTGTTTCTACTATTGTGCTTTTTTTTTTTTTAATATAGGGACTTCTAAATTGCTAGGAGCTTGTGGTGGATTCCCTAAACCTTGCCCTGGATACTGAATCTCCTGTCCACAATCACACTTAACAACTCTGCATTTGAATAGGTTATGTGCGCCCCTCATGGGTAGCTCGGTTGGTCACGGGTGTATTGGATGTTGTCAAGAGACAAAAGAATATTCCATTGTGAAAAGTAAAGTGTTCCATTTGAGTAAGTGCCTTTTATCCGATGTTAGGAGATCGTCATAGGTATATCCGATGAGATAAAAAGGTGATTGTGAGATGTGTTAACGAAAAGTGTCAAAATTTTTGAATGAAAAATTGTATATAAAGGGTGGAACTTGGAAATTCCTAAGATTTTCGTATTCACCCGATTTTAATTAGAAAGTAAGCCCCATCCCTTGTGAGATTTCGAAAGAAAAACTTGGGCCTATCAAGCCCCGTTGCTAGTCGACTCATCTCACTTGTTAGCAATTTAAGTCTTGCTTGAAACATCACTAGGCACACTCACACTTCTTACTTGGTGTCCTAATCAAGCCCACAAAATATTAGTTCCCTAAAAGTATATTGGTAAATCAGGTTACTTCTCTGGGTTTTATTTTTTCTTTGTTTTCTTCTTAAAACTTTTATTTTTTTATTTATTAAATTACCGCTAATTTCACAATCAACCCTGCACTTGATTATCTTTTCCAATTTGAATAGAAATGAAGACTTGCCTTTCGCGTACAAAGATATAAATATAATAATATATGGTGAGACAACTACGTCCGTCCAATAGAAAGATACATATGGTGATTGCTGAGACAGCTGTGTCTGTCATAGACTTGGAAATTTGCCTTCCTGATTGGATAACTATTAATCACATCCGTTGAATCCTTGAACTTGTATTACGTTGCAACTTTAACGAGGGATTAGCAGCCTTTTTTTTTTTTTTTTTTTTGAAAAGAGCAGCCAAAGTTTTTGCATGGACATATGTTTTACTAGACTAAATTTGAATTTCCTAACTCTTCAAATGCTTGCTTTTTCAACTTTTATTAGAATTTTTGTAAGGGTTTTTTTTTAACGAATGTTTAACAGACACTGATTAATACATTTAAATCATACCTAATCTATACCTAATCTATAATATAAATACATACACTAAAAATTATGACCTTTCATTGCATTTATATACTTTATTCTCGGAAGGTTTATAAATATCTCATCTTCCAAATACTCTTTAGTACAGGAATCCCCTTTTGCCAAAGCACACTATCAAAATTATTCCAAATAATATTTCGCTTGCATCACAAACACATTTTCCAACCTACTTTTTTATATTCCCAATCACCTTTTATCTCACATACATCATATCACAAAAAGTGCTACACTAATTATTCCAAATTATATTTTAAATAATACACTATCTAAATAAATCCAGTACTATTGCAGCGTCTTTTTTGATCGTACAACGTTTTCTGCTCATTACAGCTAGGTTGGCTACTGAAGATTTTGACGTGGGTTTGTACTCTTTGAAAGGTACGTGGGGATTGAATGAATGTACAACATCTTATAGCAACTAATTAACGGCTTATAAAAGTTTCGTCTTGAGTTCACCAATGAGAATAGGTGATATTGCGAGGTCTATATATATCCCAGGCTGTCGAGCATGCAGATAACCAGACGGTACATAATAGACAACTTGATGGTACGTAATAGACATCTTGGTAGCTTATTGTTACCATCATATTTTGCAAGATATTTCTGATGGACAATTCTATGGCGGATGATCTTCATAGTTCAACCGTGTAAGAACGACCACACATCTTATATATGTCATCACTTCCAATGCGATTACCACTAAGATGATATGATTGGGTACGTAATATATATAATTATCAGATGAAGACCAAGGACATGAGCAAGAATATTTAGTTACTAGCCCAAAATAAATAGGATAGTTTGGATGTCCGGGATAATATCTAGTGTTCAAGTTTGTTCGATTATTTTTACGAATTTGAAATTTTATTTAAATTTGACTTGTTTACTTCTTGAACTGAATTCGAACGAACTTGAATTCGAGTCAAGTTCAAATAGTTTGAATTTTTACATATAAATTTCATTTATATGTTAATATATCGAGTTGAATTTGAGTCAAAACTTAAAAGTTCATCATATACGATATACTGTTCAAATTTGATTTGACTGACTAACGAACAAACTAGATTCGAACAAACTCTTGCTGAATTAAACTTAATTTGAGTTTCAAATAGGTTGATTCGTCTTTCAATCAATGTTTTGGAAAATGAACTGAATGGATCGGTCCGATCGATCGAATCACGAATCAATCATGGCTTCGGCTCGATTCAATGGATAACCCAAAGATTCAATAAATAATCCAAAGAATTAATTGAACCGATCAAATTCAATCAATATAATTATACTACTATTATTTTAATTAATTTTTCCAAATAAGTGTCTTTACAAGAGAAACCTACAAGAAGTCAGATGAATAGACGTACATCAACAAGAAGTACTGCTATGCTATCCACCGTTCGTTCGTATTGACCGCTGCCATGCCCGGTGCCCTCCCTTCGTGCTTTCATATTCACACCTGTGGCGGGCGAAGTTTTATTTGGCTGGCGGGCCTGTAATCAAATGTATTGACTACTACTGGCCTGAAAATTGCATGGCTTTCTTTTCTTTTTCTGATTCTTTCTCCGTGGTCCAGGAAGGATTGCAGGGCAACCGGTCGGTCAATTAATTACTTAATAATTAGTAGCTAAAGAAATCGACATCATGTGCTAAGCACTTAGCATCTTGATGACTAATATAAGGTACTACTAATCGCTGCTTTGTCTCTCCACGTAAACACCTAAAAAGAAAGAAAAAAAAAATTCTTTTTTTCTACATCAATCTAGAATGTCGTCTCAGACTCTTTAACCCTCAAAGCAAAAAGGCAATAATTTCAAGATTCCATTAAAGCTTAAGGGCATTCCTGCCCACCTGTTTCAGTTGACGGAAACTCCCAAGAAGAAGAATGATCAAAGACTACTACTAGTAATCATCAATAAATAACCTTATATTAAGTAGTGCTCAGCAACGTGAGAATGTTAAGTAGTACATTCCTACAAATAAAAAATTTGTTTGGATATCATATTAACTATTTCATCCACTAATTAATATCAGAAGGATAATAGTAATACTACTGCTGCTGTGCTGACCACTTTCTCCTTATCATCCATCTGGAACTGGAAGACCGCACCAAATGGATTCCGCGTGTCGAACACAGCAAAATCCACCCACTTCATGTGGTTGACAAATTCTGCTGACTCAGGCACACGATGGGTGGCTGGGCATTAGATCATCACCATGCCTTGAACTGCTTTAGACTTTAAATATGGCTTTATCAGTTATCCCAAACGACTGATCAGGCCATACAATAATACAACCTAGGATCCTACCTAGTACTATCTATAGTGGAATTCTTTTTATATCTCACACACACACATAGATATATATATATATATATATATATATATAGATAGATACGTACAACCTGGGATCCGCATTGAGAATGAGATTTTAACTCATTAAATCATTGAGAGAGAGAGAGATTGAAAGGGCTATTATATTAAGCATCCCTTTTTGACAAATGTTTCTAAATGGAGCATTCTTCATAGTTCAAACTAGCTACTTGGGCAGGTATATGATCTAGTATCTTCTTCATGGACTTCTGTATTCTTAATTATCGTATAGCAACAATTAGGTAAAAAGTTAGTAGTATTTCCTCATAGAAGCTGTAGGCTTGTATGTAAGTTATAATATGAAATGGAATATAACGTTTCGTTTGTGTAGTTTTTTTTTTTTTTTTTTTTTTAAATCACTGGAAACCTAGCTTAGAATTTCTTTCATAATTTGTTAAATACCCTCAAAATTAACGGCTTTCTGCCTAGAACATCTGGAGGGTAGTTTCCATCTTGAGGTTGTATAATATTTTTATGACATAGTCATGATTTTCTCAATCTGTGATCAAATACACAAATCAAAAGGAACATTAAGCCAGCTACTACTGGCTGTGAATTGTCATCGTTTTCTGTCGTAGATATTAGTCACCATAATCGATGATTTTACACTTCAATGAATAGTTTGGATAGAGTATTATTTGAAATAGTTACTGTAACATTTTTTTGTGATTTGATATATGTGAAATGAAAATATAAAAAGTTGAATTAGAAATTGTGTTTACGAAATAGCGTTTAGATGACTCAAAAGCCTACAACACGACTGCCGAATTCGGACTCACCAAATTTAGTGTGACAAGATTCATTATTGATACCTGAATTGATTATGATTAGAATGGCAACTAACATTGGGTGCATATAGAATCATATTATTATTCTAGTCTGCAATTAAAATCTGAGTACTGTTTGTTTAGCCCAACATGAAATCAATAATGACAGCCACAAATTCCCGTATCCTCTAAGACGGAAAAAAGGAAACATCTTGAATTTTATCCAATTTTTCAGTGGGTACCGTACAACACGGATGGAAACGTAATTACACCGATGAAGTTAGTGAAAATTGTCGGCAGGAAATGCTTTGAACTGCAAATTATTGAACTAACTATCGGGTAGTTAAACACTAAATTTATTATTTGAGATTTTACAACAACTTTCCTTTTAAAAACTGCTGCCAGTTTCTTTTTCCATGTGCGCCACCATTACCAAACCCTTTTGATCTTTTCTTTATTTTCTGTCCTACAGATTTTAACAGCATCTGGTAGGAAAACATATCCTTTTGTTCTCTCGATTCCATTTTTACGTGAGACATGTCCAAATGCCAGCCTAATAATAATACTACTACTAGGAAACATATAGAAATTTAGAGGTTCATTTTTTTTTTTTTTTTACGGAATGGATGTCCGGGTCAATCCTTACGGGTCCGACTAATCCCACTCCAACCCGATTCATTTTTTTTTTTTAAGAAATTTAGAGGTTCATGAATCGTCAATTTAGGCAGAGCAGTGTACATGAAAACTCTGGGTTGCCCACTTGAAAATCAAGCAACTAAAAGGCTGCTATAAATCATGTCATGTCAAGGCACATGAATTTCAAAGCACTTTTATTTATTCTATGAATTATAGATCTAAATTGTTCTTAATTCTATTCTAGATATTATGCCCATCTCAAAGCACTTTTATTTATTCTTGGAATTCTAGAACTAAATTAGTCCTAGACATTCGCTCTTGCCCATTAAAAGATTACAAAATATTCTAGAGCAAAATGCACTGACAAGAATATTAGACCATGAAAAAGCTATTCTGGGATTCTATGTGCCCAAGCAAATATAATATTCCTCTCTTCATAAATAAAACTACAACTCCTAATTGTTATGACAAAATGTAGAGAAAAGAAATAAAGACAGAGAAATGGAAGCAAATAGATGTCTGTCCCGGTGATGATCAACAAAAAATCAGCTACTACTAGAGTAATTAGCCATCACTTAAGTTCTTTTAGATGTAGATCAAGAAATTAAATTCTTGACTTGCGCTCCGATGATAATTCAATTCCCTCCGATTTTTCCTTTATCAACAAAAAAGATTAAATGCTTCAATAGCATGAATTTAAATCCTTGATTTTGCAGGAAACATGTTTAAGGCACTTGTACCAGGTTAGCCATCCGGACCAAACTTTTTTCCTGACAGAAGAAAAGAAGAAAAACAAAAGAAATGGAAAACGCGACAAAAGGGGGAAAAAAAAAAAATATATATATATATATATACACAGTAGAAGAATAAAAGAAATCAAGTAGAATAAGTCATATGCAATTCCCTTGCATCGTCACTATGTATATCTAACTGGCAGTCTGACACAATTTGTCTTCCTTCGTCCCATTTCCCTTTCAAATTTCTGTCTCCACTTTCTTTATATCCTGTGCATCCCTTAAAATTCCGCAGACCTAAAATCAATTGATCTAGCTGAAATACCAGCAGAGAAAATCAGCAAAAAAAAGAAAAGAAAAGAAAAGAAAAATTCAATCTGGGGGCTAAATTCTTGATTGATGGGCGCTGCTTTTTCCATGTTATTTTCAAGCACAAACACCCCTGCAGCTCCAGCATCAAAGCTAGGCTTAGGGGACTTGCCTGAGAGTTGTGTGGCCTCTGTTCTTTTGTACTTAGACCCTCCAGAGATCTGTAAGCTTGCAATGTTGAACAGGGCTTTTAGGGGGGCTTCTTCTGCTGATTTTGTTTGGGAATCAAAGTTGCCTCTCAATTATGGTTCTGTTATTGATAGAGTTGCAGATGATGGTTGGAAACAGGGTTGTGATGATTTTCCTAAGAATTTGTGTAAAAGGGACATTTATTCAAGGCTCTGTAGACCCAAATCTTTCGATGGTGGCACCAAGGTTCGATCTTTCTCAAGCAACTTTCTTCTCTTTTATTTTAAATTAATTTGGGTTCCATGTCTGTTGTTGTACAAGAATTTGTTATGAAGCCTATGTATTTGTTTGTTGGTTTTCTGGGCTTTTTATTTTGAGTTGGTATTGATCTTTAGTAATAAAAAATAAAAATAGAAATGATAAAAACAAATTGGTTCTTTATTGGGTTTTCCCTTGTTTGTGTGTTATTATTCCAAGAGATGATTTTTTGTGATATAATTTGTGGAATCAAGATTACATGAAATATTGTCTTGTGTTATTGATCTTGATGTATTTTTTTGGCAGAAGGTCTGGTTGGATAAAAGTAGTGGAAAGTTTTGTTTGTCAATTTCTTCAAATGGGCTGGCCATAACAGGCATTGGTGATAGGAGATACTGGAGTCGTTTGCAGACCGAAGAATCAAGGTGAGAATCTGGAGTTTTTGTTCGTGTGTTGTTCTTATAGCAGAAGTTGAAGTTTGTACAATTTCTTGATGCATCTTTTTAAATCAGCTGATCGAACTTCAACTATCTGCTCGGCATTTTTTGGTTGAAATCCTCCCAGTAAAAGGTTCTTTGCTTCTTTTTTCCCCCCTTTCCGTGCTAGTTTTATCATCTTTAGTGTTGCTCTGCAAGCATGTGATTTCTCATTGTTTTATGTGGTTTTCGGGTACATATGCTCTGCAATCTTGTCTTGGACTTCAAGTCTGATTCTGTCTACATGGTTTGGCAATACTTTTTTTTTGGTAACTGGGAGGTATTGAAAGGACCTTCTACTTACGGTTCCTCTCCCCCCTATCTTACCACCCAACCCTAACCTCTCTCCTCTACATGGTTTGACAAGTCTTATTTGAATGAAGTACATAAACTTCTGCGCGCTCCTAAATGTCCTTCTTTGTATACATACTCGATTTTGCTAGTTGGTTCTTAGCATTATACCAGGACCTAAACTTCACTTTATAATGATTGGAAATCTTGCTATTGTATAATCTACTAAAGGAATGATGAGAACATTTCAAGGAAAAAAGATGCTTTAGTTAGCTGCAGAGGCTACAGTTCCAAATTTTGTTTTTTTACAAGGGTCTAGTAGCTCTTGAGATCTATGTACTTCTTCATGGTTCTTTCTTACACAATTGTTACAGCCTAACCACGTCCGTTTGTTATAGATTCCGTTCAGTTGCATATCTCCAGCAAATCTGGTGGCTTGAAGTTGATGGAGAAGTTGAGTTTCCCTTTCCAGCAGGGTCCTATAGCCTTTTTTTCCGGCTGCAACTAGGACGTACTTCGAAGCGATTTGGTCGTCGGGTTTGTAACACCGAGCATGTTCATGGTTGGGATATAAAGCCAGTAAGGTTCCAACTTTCTACTTCAGATGGTCAGCAGGGCACAACACAGTGCTATATCAATGAACCAGGAAGATGGATCTACTACCATGCGGGAGATTTTGTTGTTGTTGATCCTAGCACATCAATGAAGGTCGAGTTTTCAATGACACAGATTGATTGCACACACACAAAAGGTGGTCTTTGTGTGGACTCCGTGTTTGTATATCCTAGTGAATTCAAGGAGAGGTTAAAGCTTTGTCAAATGCAGTAGCCCTCTGAGTTCAAGGAGAGGTTAAGCCTTTTTTAAATGCAGTAACCCTCTTGGTAATTTAGATTGTGGTCCTAGATTCAGCCTATATGGCAGCCAATAGAGTCCTAAGTAGCCAAGGCAATGTGCATATTAATACCTTGGCATTTTTGTGTTTATCTTTGTAAATCACTTTAAGCGCCTGAGAAGGAGCTTACCTGTCTATTTAGCAGAGTCCTTTCTGTCTATCCAATAAATATGACTTGGTCTTCTAAGAGATCAAAATTGTGGATGAGATAAATGAGTGGATTTGATTTTCCGAGCTTAACAAGTTTCTGATGTTAGATTTCCTGTAATTTAAATAAAGTGCCATCACCCCCGAGCATTATTTACCCGTATGTTGTGGATGAATCAGATTTGGATCTCTTACAGCTGTGGATTTAAATGGTTCGTCTGTCACTTGTGCTAACAACTCCACCCGAAGCTAAGCCGAAAGTTACTCTATATTTGGGAGTTTTTTCAGCCTAAAAATGTGGTGTCAGAAGTGCCGGACGCTTGGAATCCAGGCACTAATTTCTAGCATTACTTGTTTCGGTGCATATGAACTTCCAGTGGAGTAAACTAAGGGATCTAGAGCAGTGAACATATGTTAGATTCTGGCGTCGGTAGATCCCTTTATCTCAACGTATCATGTAACGAGTCAAGGAGGTCTGGATAGACTTACCCTGGCATAGACTTAGATGAATTTCTTGCTTGGGAAAAAAAAAAATACATATACATATACATACATATATATATATATATATATATATGACGGAAGAACCATCGAGATATTCGCTCCAATGGGTATCGCAGAAACAAAAAAGACCCCTCGTCCTGGTAGATCGCATTTCATCTTCAAGCAAATGATTGTTAATTTACCCTGGCAGCTTATATACTCTGCTTTATGTCTCAAAATCACCAAAAATGCTCCTTTTGTACCCAAAAAGCAAATCACAAGAGAGGAATTATCGAAGACATTCGCTTCTTAGGATCCTCTGTTTTTGCAGAGCGTGCAAGTATAGAGAAATACCAATGCTATGTGCATCAAACCATGTAGAACAGCGGACGCTTGCTGCCATTCACCATCCGCAGAGGCCGGAACTCATATCATAATCCAAGTTCTAGTTTGCAGGCTGCTGCTGATATTTCAGCCAAAGCAATCATTTTCCTAGTAATCTAAACTTAACAAGAAAATTCATCAGAATTTGAAAAAAATAAAATAAAACAAAAGCAGTTAAAAAGAATGTCAACAACCAGACATTTAGCTCCAGCCTCAGGTTGAAAAAGATGGGTATTACTATATTCAGGTTTGATTCACTTCGGACCAACAGTTAAGATATGTCATAAACTTCAAAGTTATGAAATCCCATTTACAAAATTTATACTCCACAAAGGTTTCTATCATGAATTTCCCTCGATGAGTATGAGCTTTCCATATGCATAGCTACAAGTCACTTTTTCGAGAACTGACCACCCATAAAAGCTTCAGGAACCTCCGGAAGGTCTGGTTCTCTTTTGATTGCAGGACTCGGGTTGCTGCCACTAATTTTGAGAGTATTAATATTGGACGTAGTCCTAGATATGCCACCGCTCCCTGGGACATCAGCCAAAAGATTTGCCTGTGCTGGGGCAGCATCTGTACCATAACCAAAACCTGGCCTCGCTGTACCTCTAACCCTGGCAATAGTAGGCAAGCCACTGAGGATATTTGCGTTGAACTCATGCAAGGCTTGGTCCTGCTTTCCAGGTGTATTCTGCAGCCCTTTGGCTCTGCTCTCAGCCACCATCTCCTGAAGCCACTTATCTATCATCTGTTTCTTTATGTCACTAATTGCTTCAGAAGTCCGTGCACTGGGCAACCTACTGAGCATTGAGTTGTCAAGTGGTGCAGGATTATTGGACTGACGCAGAAATGGAGAAGATGTAGCTCTTTGGCTAAAATTGCCCATCAAGCATGACTGCTCTGTCTCTGTAGTACTTCCTTTTGTGTTTAATATATTTCCCCATGCTGTTTTCTGATGGTAATGAGCCAACATAGATCCCACATCTCCTGAGCCAGACAAAACTCCATCACCGGTCATATGGGCGTCACTATGGTGGATTTCAGGACCAAGACGCATGGCCATTGACCTAATCCCATCTGTCTGCATGTCCTGAGAGCTCCCTTGCTTCAATGTTTCCTGCTTCACATTCTGTACATTTCTCCACATATCTGTCTTGGTGCCTGCATGAGGATAAGTCTGCAAGCTCTCTGCAGAAGAAAGATTGCATTAACAAGCTTATGACAAATGGACAGCTGATAACAAGATATACCTTGAAAGGAAACATGATTGTAACAAGTACTACAAAATGCAACAGCTCTAGGGACGCATAGATTGGACTATCAAAGCTGGTTCCAGTTATTAGGATACTTTATCTCCCCTTACATCACTGTACTTTACAACTCCCCCCAACCCTCACCACAAAATGGATAGAAAGCCTGCAGTTATATTGAGATACAACCTAGCCAAAAAAAAAAAATGCTTAGGATAGTATCATGGGCATACCAATTGGTCCAATTCTTCTTTTAATGCTAAAATCCATGAGATCTTTCATGCTGTTGACAACATCAATGATCTGTTGATGGGAATCAAAGCACACAACGAGAAATAAAACATTAAGAAACAGAGCAATTCACTTACAAATCTCGGTCTAAACCAAAGAAATGTCAAGAAGTTACCTGTAAGCATCTGACGTGTCTTTTAGAAAATCCCAAGTCATTCAGAATTGGTAAATCCAAATGCTTTGCTAGTTGATGCACAGATTTAAGAAACCTAGACAAAGAGGAAGGTGTTTGAGCCCTCTTAACAGTTGGGAAGGTGTTTGAGCCCTCTTAACAGTTGTTCCCATATTTGTAAAATGCTCAATAGAAAGCAAAATGTGTTATTCACAAATAAACAAAGGGACACAGAAACACAACCATCTCAGAGAGGCTCATCAACTGCAAACACCAAAGCATGTTGTAGCCTCTTATAATATGCAATATTCTTAAACTTACTAGTTCACTCCCAGAATTATGACTACTATTTCATGCATTGATTATTATCAACAAAATATCTTAAAAGATAGCTAAAGCACAAACAAGTCACACGTTGAAAAAAAAAAAAAAAAAGTCCCAACACCATATGGTCTCTTCATGTTTGTATGTTCACAATTCCAGCATTTCATCAATCATAAATAGGTTCATGGATTCTAAACAATGCTGCAGCACATTAAGAAATCGCAGAGTACATCCCTCATTCAAATATATCTGGTGGTGCTCTGAGATTCTCTCTTTTGTTCTTATCCTTCTATGTGAATGGTATGCCTATGTATGTATTCTTCTTTTGAGTTAGTTTTTTTCCTTTTTGGTCAACCCAAGGATGGGGTTCAGTGGGGGAGCAGGATCGGTTAGGTTTCCTTTTACCAGATGCAACTTTGCCAAATTTGTTCCAAGATAGAAACGCTTGGATTTTAGTATAAATAAGTCAACATGTTGTACTTACATATTGCAATTTCCTTGCACTTCCGCGGCTGGGACCCTACGAGGTGCAGGATTGCCATGGGAGCTTTGATATTTATGAGCAGCATAGACTAACTGATTAACCTGAAAAATGGCATAGATTTTTGTTTAAAGCTCATTATGCAAGAACTAGATGCTAATATCTTTCTCTCATTTACAAATCATTTTCCATGTTTATCAGATCAATGCTTGAAAAACAAAATTAAAGGTAGACAAAGCCTTTAAAGCAAACTCTTATCCTATAGTAAGCAAGCAAATTGCAAAATACTGATATCCTACACTTAACACTTAAATTTGGTGGAGACCCCTGATGTTATAACCATTTCATCTAACTATTTAACAACAATTTTTCAGCTGCTTCGGTTAGTGTTTCTCTTTACTAATTGCAGCCTCAGTGTGTACAGAAAAGTCTTTGAAATCAGTTTTATTTGTCCCAGAAAATGAAGAAAGCTTCTTCCTTGCACGTGTAAAATAGCTAGGTTAGGAAAATCTTGCGACTATCTGACAGAATTTCATACCTGGGGTGCAACTAATCGACGGGGCACATATTCTTCATGATGGTGTGCACAGAATTCCCAGGATAATATCTGAAGATGATCATCAAATGAAATTAGAAATGGAAATCCAGCTTAGCAGCCTTTTGCATAATGAAAAGTAGCTCACCTTCAAGTCGTGTCTAAAAATAACACGAAGTTTACCCTCTCGGACAACACGGAATTGTTCGTATATGCTCTCTTGTATCGCTTTCCCATATTCTAACATCATTATGCCAGAAGAAAGCCTACACTCTCGAGGAAACTCAAGAAAGAGAATTTCCTCAAGAGTACCACTCTCGAATTTCATTTTGCAAAGCCTGGGGAGTATCTCAAAACTTGCCTCTGCCAATCGAGAAAAGAACAAGTAAAGAGGAATCATAAACTGCACATTCTACTCACTAAAGCAAATGCTAGGTTTCTAAGTGAATGAACATTTGCAATGAACAGGTCGAGGGAATGACTGAAAGACAAAAGTAAAATACAAATAATTTTTCATTGCAGCACAACAGAATAGTGAGGTCCATAGAACATTTTTCTGTTCACTATTTCAAATTGGGACTACAAATGCACAACTAGTTTGCTTACCAAACCCTTTTCCTGATTTTGTACCACATATGTCACAGCACCAGCTATCCTGAGAAGCAAATAAGCAGCAAAAAACTTAAGAAGCACAATATGCAAAATTTTCTAAAAGAAGCTATCTGATGGATAAGCATGAAATTGACATAAATTGAGTACAGAGAACCATTGAAGTTAATTTGTCAGCCTAGAGGCAGATTGCATGTATTGTATGGATACTGACCATAGTCCCCAAGGAAAGAACACCAAGAACATTTTTCCCAACATTTTCATATGAAGATAAACACCATCTTTCTTTAGCTCCAGGAGCATAGAACTCTAACACAAATTTCCTCCAGTAGACAATACTGTTATCCTGCAAACGATGATATCAAACTTAGCCCCATCAAGCTTCAGAAAGACAATCAGTGAAATGGGAAACGAAAGATATGATACATGATCTTGAGGATGCATGAGGAGATGGATTTGTAGAATGCCAAACAACTTCCTTAATAAAATAAATGAGCAAGAAACTCATTTGGAATAACAACCTTTGGTCGATGCAACAGATGATGTATATATTGAGTCAATCTTTGGGAACAAATCCCATCACCGGTGGACTGAATGGAAGAAGTTTGATGAGTGGCCTGATATGGCAACTGATTCTTCATCTGCTGTACTGACTGGGGGGAATGAGCTCCGAGCAAGTTTGGACTAGAATGCAGAATCTGATCTAGAAATTGATTCTGCAATTGATACTGGATTAATGCCTTCAGCTGTGGACTATTATCTTGCAATTGATCAATGTCATTCCTTGATAGTAGGCATTGAACCGCTTGTTGCTGTAATGAATAAGCTGGATTTAAATTCATACTAGAATTGTTCAATGCCTGTTTCAGAGTATTAGGTTCCTGTTGTATCCCAATAGGAAGTGAATGAAGGTGGCTTTGTGTTTTAGGTTCAATGAGAGCACTAGAGCCTGCCGTTTGCTGTAATTTCCGCCTTTTATGCCCTTGTTGGTTGCTTTGATCCACAAGAGTATTTTGATGGCACACAGGAGAAGCTTCCAATGGTAAACCGCTTAAATTTCTGGATGAGAATGGCACCAGTGAAGAGAGTAAGTTAAGGTAAGGCTCCATGTTGGCATTGCCAGTCTTGTCCAAAAATGCTCCACTAGGCAACAAGTTGGTATCAGCATGCAAAGAATTTATGTCAACTGTATTCAGAGCTTTGCCAAGACTAGTTGGATTTTCGTTCCTGGAGGCCATATTTGCATTCAATTCTGCTATTTCAAATATTGAAAGTGGCGAGTCTCCTGGCAAAGTGCCCACAACTTCTTTTCTATGTGAAATGCTAGCACTTGAAGACTTGAGAAAAACATCATTTTCCTTACTATGTACTGCAGCAGGTATAGCCAATTGGTGGTTGGAATTCAGGTATGCATCTACACGCATGCAGATTGATGATGACCCCAAGCTCAATGAACCAATACGATACTTGCAAAAAGGCACTACAAAAAATTGCCATATCAACCAGACACATAATCACGGCCACTTATCAGAAATTGAAGACTTACTGGAAAATCCTTCAAGAAAATAAAAATCAATTTTTTCTTCGATAACATGCTCGAGGACATCCCACCCGAGACAAGATCATATTAGAAAATAATTAAAAGATCACATGAAAAGCAGAGAAATTAAAAGATTATAAAATGCGAAGCTCGCAATTAACACATGCAATCCTATATACCTATCCGAAATGGAATATGACAAAATTCCTCCTCAGCACCACTTATCACATACAAGCAAAACCCACATCGTTATTTCAAGGAAACTAAAAAGTTCCCCCCAAAAAAAATAAATTTTCAAACTCACCTTCATTGTATACATTAACCCTGCACCAAAACTCAATTCCAAGTACGACCCATTATT
The DNA here is from genome assembly GCF_003713205.1 of Coffea eugenioides. Classification (NCBI taxonomy): domain Eukaryota; kingdom Viridiplantae; phylum Streptophyta; class Magnoliopsida; order Gentianales; family Rubiaceae; genus Coffea; species Coffea eugenioides. The sequence goes on along the minus strand of NC_040042.1, from coordinate 44,828,223 downwards.
TTCTTCTTAGCGAATCGTTTAAATCTTTCTAAAAAACTACAAATTCCAAACCTTCATTTCTTGCTCAATATTTCTCTACCTAATCAACCAAAAAACAAAAAAAAAAAAAGAAAGAAAGAAAGAAAGAAAAACTCAATCAAGTAACTTCAAGAAAATGTTGTTTGATGCTTTTACATTCTCCCATCATCCAAAGCAAAAACTAAAAAGAACCAAGAAACAAGAATTAACCCCCCAAAAAAGAAAAAAGAAATCACAAGTAAATGCTAACCTTAAGAAACTGAAAGGTTTGGAGAGTTGCGCGCCAAGGTGTCTATAACTCCATAGTCCACTGCTCCGAGTAAGCGTTGGGAGTGTCGTCTTATAAGAGGCGCGGGAAGGGAAAATGAGAATGTGTAAGAAGGAGAGGGGTGACCGGCCATTGCCGGTAGATGGGGCCATGCTTTACAGTGGTTTGGAGGGTACTGATAAAGACACGCGTCGGTCACATAGGAGGCCAAATGCACCGGGAGGTTCTTAATGCGGTGTGAGTCGGACAAATTTATAACGCATCTTCCGATTGGACGGCTGATGTCATAAATCTTAAATCTCTGTCCTTCCGGGGTATATAATATACTACTTGCTCATTAAGTTTTGTAGATTTTCAATAAAAATTTTTAAAATTTAATTTCAAAAAAATATTTATTTTTTTATGAATTAGTAGTATTCAGCCACCAAAAAAAGCCTCCATATTGTCAATGAGTATTTATTTCGTCATATTACCTTTTTATGAGTTTTTTAACTCATAGCATGATGCAATTCGCTCGTTTATGTCAATTGCTTCAAGAAAGTTGGCCAAGATAAGTTCCATGCCCAGAGACAAATTCGTACGTCCAACAAACAAACCGAATCAATATGTTCACACTTTATTTATGCTTGAAAAGATTTACTGTTGTCCATAAGATACTCTACCTGTAAAGAATTCTTACTTTAAATTTACTTTATCCATATGTCCTCATCTCATTTGACTTGGCACCTTAAATATATAAAGTTAATAACGTCTACATGTATCCTGGATCAAAAAGTAAACCAAAGAAAGAACTGTTTAATAACATTTCCCTAACATGGTCCGATCAAGTACCCTTCGTCCATATTCCACTTTGAACATCCTCCACTTATAATTACATCAAACTTTAAGGCAGAACCAGCCTGCACCAATCTAAACTGAGTGGTGAGCAAAACATGGGAGGAAATTGTTCAATAACATCTATAGCCTACAGAAACAAAAAAAAAAGTTCAGTTCGTAAAATGAGGGCAAGAACATTAAAAATTATGGGCAATACTGATTTAGTCCAAGCTGGAATGGCAAAAAATAGTTTGATGTCGAGAACATATAAGATACTCAGCCTTGGAGCCAGTTTCTGGATTTAAAAGCCATTCCGGGCTCTTTCATGACATGTAAGTTCAAAGCTAGCTATAAACAGCTAATCTACTACGATACAACAAAAGGCTTATTTCAAGCGAATAAGAGCCAAAAACAAAAACATCAACTGATGCTCGTCCCTCCTGCAACCTTAATAGGCATAGCAAAGTTCTCAAGCCTATCAGATCACATACACTAGGCTCTGTTGTTCCAATAACATTTTTAAATTATTGGTCTCCTCCTTCCAAACGGCGATATGGCATGTATCTGTGGTCTTTTGAAGCATTCCTTTTTCTCTTTTTCTCAATAAAAGATTCAAGCTTCCCAGATGCCTGAAAGATAACAAATAGGTTAGGTTTTCAATTCCTCGTGTCATAATCAAAACATCTGTCATGTCATCAAAGACTTTTTTGACATGTACCTTCAGTTCCTTGTATTTGTCAATAAGCTTTTGCTTTCGTATTTCAGCTACAACAAAAAAACAGAATTACGTCGGTCACAAATCAGGTTGGTAGCGAAAAGAAAAGGAGATGCTTATTTATTTCTGAAATGGGCAATGAGAGAGTGAGTGGGTGGGTAATGGCATCTGTGCATGCATGTATGTAATGAGGGGGGAGACAGAGAAAGGGGAGATACATTTTTTCAGATAGTATGGTTTTTTCCCTTGCTTTGCAGCTTCTCTCTCTTTCTTCTTGTGTTCAGCTAAAATTTCTCTGTCAGTGCGTCTTGATACTGCACTCTTCAATTGTTTATCCTAAGATATATAGCAAAAATAAACACGAAATAAGTAAAGCATTTTTGTTAACAAACTGATGCACCGAGCGAAAAATGTCGAAAGAGAACTAAGACAATCCAAAAATTCTGGGTCCCTTGATTTCTCCAGCTGTTTCTTTAGCGCCTAGAATGACGAATGCAGTTAAACAAAGGAAATCTGATATTCAATGGTTTCCCAATATCCAAAATATACCTCTTTTCCACCAGGAAGCTCATTCTCATAGAGAAAACCATATCTTTTCTTGAACCTACAACATCCATATATGATGTTTGTTATTCAAAAGAAAGCAAGTAACAAGTCCATATTACCAAAATTAATATCAGATGTAGCTTCCAACCAAATTATTCAAGGGAAAACTATTATGGCCAGCTAGAATTGAGTCCTAGCAATATCTCTCGACTGAATAACGAAAACTACCATGTCATGATGGACACAAGCATAATTTTCAGCTGTGACATACAAAAGGCATCTCAAAAAAAAAAAAAAGAGAGAGCCCCACCCCCTATTCTGCACCACAAGGATCTTCAATTACATGAATGTGCTAGAGCATATAAAATTAGCTATATACCCCACTTACTCTTGCTCCAAGTCTCGCTATGACTGACAGATTGGCATAAAAAACTGAAAGACAAATATATTCTCAGCTTCATCAAGAAGCTTGCTTGGAATAAAACTGGAAAAAAAGAATTAAATATTCGGTTTTTACTAGATTTTAAGCTCTGTAGCTTTCTTAATTTACTTTCAGGCTTAGTTTTCCATAAACATCCAGTAAGAAATCGATACATCCTGCCAGAAGCATCTTCAGTTCTTTCTATTCATCAGATAGTGAATTCGATTCCCTCGAAAAAAGATCCTTTTTGTAGAAAGGCAAAGTATGATGAATTTCATTAGTTCTACTCAAACCTTCTACGCATATCTCAGGATACAACTTTAGGCTACAACTTTACAATCTTATAAAATCATCAAAACCTAATTAGTCCCAAAAAAGGGTAACAATATGAAAGGAAAGAGAGGAGGATGCTTACCCTTCAACATCAAGTCTGCCACATAATGATTCAAAGCGAGGATCACGTACAACCTGAACAAAAAAGGCAACCAATAGGATCTTCTTATCCTCCAATAAATCAGATTATTGGAAATAACAAGCTTCCAGCGATATATACCAGTAAAACTAGACCTATTTAGCATACCTATGTGATACAATCAACTGATCAAAGATGACAGTCCAACCACTGAAACTAACAATTCATGCATTATACAATCTCCAATCATTTTGACAACACAAGGGAAAAACAGACAAAAGAAATATATACCATATATGATTTTCTTAATTTCCTTAATTTCACTGCAGGAAACATCAAATTGGCTCTCTAAAAGAATTTCCACACAAAATGATACCCTTTTGTGTCAAGCAGATAAATTAAGATATCCCTATATGGGTACAAGCAACAAATTTCAAATTAGGAAATGAGACAAGCTCCTCAACAAGGGAGATATTAAGCTAGGTAGTCGACAATGCAAATTGCCGCAGGATGCAATACCTGCAGCAGGTTTGGGGTCCACCTACAATACAAAAAGCTCCCCACCACCCCCCGCCCCAAAATAAATAAATAAATGTGTGCTGCAGCTGAAAATGTAGAATGCCTAGCATGCAACTGCCCATATAGAGAATCTATACCCTCATTTCCTTCACAAAGTATGAGAGTAATCCCTTGACTAACAAAAAGTATCTTTCTCCGATAATTTTAGTCCAAACAAGGAAAACCATCAGTAATGTAACAAAAACTCGTACAAAATTTCAGCTTTGCTTCTCACCTTCTTTGGAACTTGGATGACTTCTCTATATCTATTAACCGGCTTCTTACTACTCATTTCCATCGGCCTTCAAAAAGTTAACGCCACAGGTTTTCCAGCAAAGAAAATCATTAAAAATGGATGGAATACAAAAAGAATTTAAAAAAAATTAACCGAAAAAAAAAACAGATTTTCAAAAAAATACTAAACCTATTCTTATTCGCTCTTCCACCGACTTTATTCTCCGATTTGAACTTCCTATACACCATCTCCGACCCGTCCGACTTGGCTCGCTGCAGCTCCTCGAACGTCACATCCGCCAGCTCCTTCTCTATTTCCCCTTCCTTCAATTTATTCAATAGTATTATTTACACAATTCCAGAGAATGGAAAGATATACGTATCTGAAATCAGGAAGCTATACATACATCCTCGGAGGTAGAATCGTGATCATCATCGCTATCGTCGAACTTGATTTTGCTTGACGTCGCGACTGCTAAATCCGGTTTTGTCATTTTAATTTCTAGTAGAATTCAGTAACTAGGAACTGAAAATCCAGCACTATTCAAAGAAAAAACAAAAAGAAGTGGATAGGGGATAAAAATAGAAGTTAGGGTTTAGAGGTTTCAGAGAAGCGCTAATTTTGCCCAATCCATCGATGTTTCTTTTGCCCTGCGCATGAAGAAGAAGCAATAGTTCATCAACAAACGACGCCGTATTTGCGATGGGCTTCTTGTCAATGGTTGGTCTGAAATTTCGGACCAAACCTTTTTGCACAAGGGCAGCATTTGAATCAGAGTTCAGAAGTTTTGGACAAATTCGTTGTGTTTACGAAGCGGCCCATATAAGCCCAATACCTCCATTTTTTAAGGTAATTAAAAAACTTTCATACGGCCCAACGCCGTGTAAAGAATTCTTTCAATGTTTGTAAAATTTCTATTACAAAAAGAGAGGATAATTATGTTTGGTACAATGAAAAAGAGAATGAAATTTTAAGTAGAAAGAATTCCTTATATCTTCTCAATTCTGTATAGCATCAAGTGTTCAGTTTCTTTCACTTTCTGCTTTAATTACCAATCTCACTGTAATAGAATAAAAAAACAGGGAACTATTGAATGGATATATATATATATATATATATATATATTATCCTCCCACCTTTCCCCACACTTTGAATAAAAAAGATGAAATTATTGAATGTGCGTGTCTGTATATATATATGTATATATATATATACACCCCCTATATATAAAAACTAGCAGAAATATACCGTGTTTGCGCACGGTGAAGAATTAATGTAATGCCCACCAGGAGCATTACAGAGTATGAATTTAATAAAGTAGTATAATTTGTAATTGCAATATGTTGTGTAAAAATTAAGGGAGATAATTATAAAGATGAAAAAAAGAATACACAAGCCACTAATTGAAACGATACTGCCATCTGAATTAAGAAGGCAAAAGTTAGTAGAAATGTTTTTTTACATGTATAAATTAACGATATGGAGAACTTGGCATTAATTAAAAAGTCGATAATTAAGGTAGAATGTAATAAACGTAATTTTTTGTTCCACCCTCAGGGTAACAGATTTTTTAAAAATTGTAGGGAATTAAAGTGGATGGATAACTGTCTGCAGGCAAAATAATTTCCTGTAACTAATAGAATTAAAGGCAATTAATTTGGGTGAAATTTCCTAAATGGTTGAAATAAATGTGCGGCACGTTTTAGATAAATTGGTAAGGTAAATTTGGTATGGGAAAAAAAGGACAATAAAAGCTGGCATTCATATGCTTAGTGAACATATAAGAAGGACAACGTTTCTCCTAGAACAAATATAAAAGAAGCTGGCTAAGTTCTACTGGTTGGTGCATCAGAGAAGATGCAGAACTTGTTGTACCAAGGGAATAGCTTTTCGACTCCACGCTTGTCGAATATTAGGACAGTATAGCAGAACTCTGTTTCAGGGATAAATACTAAAGCGTCGCCAAATTGTAGCTGATGCTCAAAACAAAAAGTGTTCCAATTTGTTGTAAACTGTCTCCGACGCATTCCAAGAGTGATTGTCTTGTTTCCAGTTCTTAGGGTGATCAGAGGAGCTTTGTCACCATGTATGAAGAAGGATACAAATTTGGGCACTTTCTGTTGTACAGGGAAAGGAAGAATTATCAGTGGGAAAGAAAGCAGTGAATGAAAAAATAGAACAGGAGATAACTAAAGCTCACAAAATGATGTTGGTTTTGCTCAGTGAAGATCTCATAGAATGATAGACCATCAGCGAGGTGTTGAACAAAATCTGGTTTCATTGCCGATGCTACTTTCTGACACTGCATTCTTTGTTCTGTGTATAATTAAAAAAGGTAAGCGTACAAAGGTGGCAAATAAAACAAGAATGATGCTAAAAAGCTGGAAGGGTTTAAGCATGAGAAAAACTAACTTTTTAGCATAACATGCTCTGGAGTATCTAACAGACTAGGTAGTGGATGAGTCCAAGGTAAGTAGTCATGCGTTTTTGTTGCTGAGTAATGGAGCACGTCGAACATCAAGTTTCCAGAATGTCGAAGGAACATTGTGTCATCTTCCCGGATGATATTATTCTCGCAGAAGTCTTGCCAGCCTTCTCCAAACCAACTTTCTAAAATACTGATAGTCCATGTTCTATATCCTTCCCGAATAGTTATGGTACGTTGTTGGTGGTTTCTTAGAAGCAGCAGAAATTGAGCAGGGAAGATCTAATTATTTTGAAAATCTTTGGTTATCACCAAAGAAATCATATGGCACAAGGAAGCAAAACTATATAGAAGCAAAATTACCTGCTTAGAACTGATACTCCTAAAGAAGAAACAGCATTCCGTCCTGCCGGTAATATCTGGTGGAAGACTGGAGGATCCAACGCTTTCAGAGAACTCCATGTTAGTTTGTTATTAGTATTATATAACTATAATGGCCTTCTGAGGCTGTAGATTTTAGTAGGTTGTTCTTGTCATATATATACAGGTTCCATAACAAGCTTTGGCAGCAAAAACTGGTTTGTAAAAGTATCTAGTAACCAGTGTATTCATTGAAAGTGGTTGAACTAATAGCTGTAAGATCATTAATGAATGCAGAAAGACAATCTTGGAAAGGGTCAATGCGGTTTGATGTTTGGAGGCAACAGTTAATTCATGGCACATCATTTCACATTACTTTATGGCACATTATTTCAGAAGAAATGGACTGGAAAGTGAAAGCTTTGATAAATATATTGAATGGGAAAAAGTGTTGCTGTTGGCAATAAATGTTAGCTTGAAACAGCATGAAGGCACGCAGAATATGCTACTTTGAAACTAAGTTGCAAAAGGCATTTAGTTTAATAGGCAATGCTTAACAGTGTGCACAGATACATACTTCAGCCGCATGGATATTTCATAGCATTTCATAGGCACATTAGCAGCATGACAGTGCTAAAAAAATGTGCTAAAAATGACAGATAACAGAGAGTCCAGCAAAAACAATATGCCTTGTTTGGAAAAGGAACTACTCTAAGCTTGTCTGGGCTTTTTCCTGGGGCTGCTCTGAAGAGCTTCAGAGCTTAATTGCATATTTTCAGCAGACGCGTCAAGTTTTTGAAGGAGACAAACTTTAGCTTTGGAAGGAGACAAACTTTAGCTTTGGAAGAAGACGTTTCGCCTGCTGAAAAGCAGTAACCATACCTGATTCAGTGAGGTGTCTCTTGCATAGAAAAACAAATATGTACATAGTACAGATGAAATGAATGCACTTCTTATTTGCAGAGTAATTCATTCACATGTCAAGCAAAGATGACCAAGCATAGGTCATAACCTGCTGAAGGAGAAATCAAGGTCTGTTCACCGGAGTCTGTAATAGAAACTTGGTCATGAGAAACTTCTTTATAGTATACCATTGTGAAGCGTTGTTTTGCATCAACCAAGGGAACTTGTACAGGTCTTATGCAGGCAAGGAATTTTTTTGATTTTAGGTCCTCATGCAGAATTTCAAGAGGTAAGGCTGTATTCTGCAATTTACAAAATAAAAGAATATATATATATAAAGACATATATATACATATGTACTGATGCAGCACGGTAAGAGCAAACTTGAAAATAATGCTCCATTGCTTCCTTTGCTGTGAACGTTAGCAGTTTTTCAGCTAAATCACCAAACAGTGTGGCTATGACTGTTCCAGTGGCATCAGAGAGGTCAACATCAAATTTACACCTATTAAGTATGCAAGCTTTATATAAGGCACAGCAGAGGGAAAAAAATGATTATATAATGAGCAGTAGCAGCAGAAATGACAAGTAACAAATAAATTAACGATCATTATACCTTGGTTCAGCCTTGTGCTTTTGTTTACAAGTATTACACATGAACTGAGCACCATAATCCGCAGACGTGGAGCGGAAGCATTTTTCGCACCCGATGTACCAAAATTTTTGGAAGATGTTTTCAAATGAAAACGATGCTTTGACCCACACATTCTAAAAATATAGTCAGTACATGAAGTAGTCAAAATATTTGTAGGCTGAAAGCTACTGATGAGGCTGCAATCAGGACAGTACCTTGTGTTTTGAGCTGATATTTGATATATCAGTAGTTTTTTGATCTGCTTGGCAAGAGATATCAGGATTGTAGCGATTGTAAGTTCGCTTTTCGACAATGTCTGCAAGGCATTTGGCATTTCTACTTGCCCTGTATATAGGATACTAAAACGGTCAGGCAAATAGGGAACATATCATTTTTTTGTATGCACCTGAGATCGAAAATTATAAGAGTGAAACCAGCTCTTAAGTCTTTCTGACTGTCAAACAAACAGATGAATTAAAAACTCTCTAAGCAGCAAATACTGAAAATTGTAAGAGCAGAACCAGTTCTTGAGCTCCATTGCTTCCTGAATAGGTGGATTCACAAGGACTGCTGAATCAAACCAAGTAGAAAGAGCTACGCCTATAAAAAAGAAAAGGGGAAGCAATATGTGATTTGGAAAAATGCACAGATAGAAAAAGGCTATACGTTCAGAACATGTAAGTGCCAACTGTTATACCGACCATTATAATTTTGAACCTTTAGCCTTCTTCCAATAAGAACAGGACAGTTCTGAATGTCCGAGATAATCTTGGAGCCTTCATTATCAATAAAAGCATTCCACATAGACAGCATAAGTGTCTGCAATCTGAAATATTTGAAACAGATCAAGTGTTTATGTTTTTGTTGAAAAATGCCTTAATCCGTAAAAGCAGATAGTGAGTGTATACAAAGATTAAGCCTTCTTACTCTTCATTAACAATGACAAGCTTCTGGACTCGGGCTTCCTTTGAATTAATTGTGACATTCCTTTCATCCAACGCAGCAATAACAACTCCCATAATATCTAGTGAGAGGAACTGTAAAAGTAAGCCTAACAACATATAATAACTAAGATAGATCAGTTATGATTGCAAAGAAAGATACCGACCAACAGAAATGTCCTTTCGATCCATGTACTGTGCTAAGTCCCTAAATTTGGTATACGTAAACTTTGCAACTATAACATCCTCATCATCTACAATCTCCTCAATAATAGTGCGACTGGTGATTATCTATTGCTTTGTCAGCTCAGTGGTTCTAAAGTTATCAGGGATCTTTTTCACCTGAGCATTGGAGATGAGGTATTTTTTGTAAACCTCTATTCTGGGGCTCATTATAGCAATGTCAGAATTAAAGATGATTCCTTCAACCTTTGATCCCTGAAAAATAATCATCATATTGGCGGACAAATGAGCAGTATGTATACTACTAAGTTTAACAGATAGCATTACAAGTATAAAACGTAAATTGCAATAAATACCTCAGAATCAATAAAGATAAATTTTTGTTTCCTAGTGGGTGTGCTAATCGCTGAGGTAACCTGCTGTTTCTCCTGGACAGTAACCTTCGCTGTCCACTTCTCCATCCCGACCTCAACATCAGCGATAGATAATACAGTGGCCATCCTATAATCAGTAGCAATAATAAGAATAAATAAGCAAGGAATTGCTGCTTCGAAGGCAAGAGGAAATTATAAGTTTTGAAACCAACATATAATAACAATTAAATGTCAAGATACCTCTGAAGAGTGCAAATGATCAATTAGACAATTGCAATATTTCATCAAACACAATATTCCTTGTTTTACAGTCAGTTTTTACTTCAGCAAAAGTCCCTGGAAGTATGAGAACTTTAACGGCATCAGCAGTTTTTGCTCTAGAGAGTGCAACGTATAATTGGCCATGAGAAAATACGGGTTCCTTTAGATATACACCAACATAGTCAAGAGTTTGGCCTTGAGCCTTGTTAATTGTCATTGCAAAACAAAGGCGAACTAGAAATTGTGTTCTGATGAATGGAATGCCATTTTTTTCATTATCAGGTGTCTACAATGGAATTCTGGGAATGAAAATCTGTTTCCCCTTTATACTGACCAAAAGCAATCTCAGCACAGATAGTGTGCCGTTTTAGCTGTCGACAGATAAGTCTCGTGCCATTGCACAATCCTTCAGCTGGATTTAGGTTCCTGAGCAAGATTAAGGGACAGTTTTCTTTCAGCATGAGTTTGTGTGGAGGAAGTCCCTTTGGATTTTGAGAATTTAAAAAATCCTCGTAATCTGCCTGAAATCTCTGATCAACAGTTTGGTCAGAGCTTGTATAAGTAAAGAGTTGTCCAGGAAACCTCTGAATCATCACATCATTGATGTCTTCCACAGAGGTGTTTTTTGGGGTTAAAATACATCTACTGATCATTTCATAAGGATCAGATGAATAGAGTTTCAAATCTGGAAATGTGTAAGCTACCAACCTGGTCATAAAAGGTTCTGTTAACAGTCTGTGCAAGAATATGTAGTAATACTTATGAAAAAAGGTCAGGAGTGTGCGCGAAATACAGGAAATATAGAGGACCTGTCAAAAGACTCTTTCATGTTGTGGAATGGTATAACCATATGACTTGGCAAGCAAATCTGGTTATCTGTATCAACAGGTTCTGAACCTTCCCCAACTGCGAGCAAGAATTGTGAAAATGCAGGATCTAAGACAGCCCTCATGTTCTGTGTTAGCTTTATTTTGTGCATCTTAGACCATAATGAAGAATGCAGGAGGCTAGCCTGAATTAACTGGTCCTTAGTAGCTCCTTGAATGACAGGAAGAGGTTGGCGAAAATCGCCCCCAAAAACTACAACCTTGCCTCCAAAAGGATCAGCAGTCTCCATTAGATCTTTGAGTAATTCATCAAATGCTTCAATAGTCTCCTTTTTTGCCATTGACGCTTCATCCCACAAGAACAACTTGCATTGAATGATTAAATGAGCCATGCTGCTTTGCTTGCTCAACTGACAGGTTTTATTCTTGGAAAAGTCCAATGGAATCTTAAATCTGGAGTGAGCAGTTCTTCCTCCAGGAAGAATCGATGCTGCAACTCCTGAAGTTGCTACAGCTATTGCAATGTATCCCTGTGATCTAAGTGTTGCAAGAAGAGAGCGATATAAAAAGGTTTTTCCCGTCCCCCCCGGGCCATCAATGAAAAAGCTCTGCCCTTTGGATGAAAAAACAGTCTGCAATATCAAATCATAAGCATGTTTTTGTTCTGCATTTAACTTTGAAGATATCAAGAGATCTTCCGGCGACACCACAATACTCTTTTCACTGTCAACTTCCTTAGTCATGCTCTCATGACAGCTAAAAGTAACATCGTCTGCTACTAACCTGTACTCACTGATATGCCTCCCCATATGTTGGAGCGATCTGTTAATATCAAACAAAACCTTCCGTCTTATCTCAGCAGCTGAACAATGAGCCTGTACTTGCGCTCGTTCAAAGTCCCTAGAAAGTTCCACTTCAAATTTTTCCCACAGAAGACTTGGATTTGCTGGAGCACAATGCAAGAGCAAAGTAGCAAATAAAAATCTCAGTGAAGAAGGCATTTGAAAACCAGCCGCTTCTTCAAGTGTAGCCTCAATGTAAGAATCAGAGTCTAAGAGGCCAAGTTCTAAAGCAGCAGCTCTAAATGAAGCTAGTTTACATCCATTAACAGTCAACAAGTCATCAAATGAGGTAGGAGCTCGAACATGGGAGAGAAGAAGCCTTAAATAATACCTATCACCTTCACTTGGTTTAACAGTGACTAACCTGCCAATAACTTTCTGCTTACTTCTTTCGGTCCATTTTCTTTTAGCAGGTGTCCAAACAAAGTGCTGAGCAAAATCTTTATACAAACATCTGAGGTTTTGAGCTTTGTTGTTGACACGATTCATTCTAAAGAACTCAGTTAACATAATTTTTGAGAAATCAATTTTTTCTAAGAGTTGCGAAAGATCATAATCTTGATTAAAGGAAACATATTAGTGACCAGGAAGATGCACCTGAAGACTGTAAACAGCAGGGGTCATTTTATTCAATCGAAATGCATAAATTCGCCACAAAGCTTCCGGAGGAGAAACCCATCGACCGCGCTGAAACTCCTTGATCTCATCAACATCTTGAGGTGTTTCATCAGCTATGATGTGGAAGTTGACAAGGTCATGGCCTTTAAATATGTATTTGTATAAGTACTTAACTAACTTGATAGTTGAACAGATTTCCACGTTGATGTGACAATCGATCAAGGCTAGCAAGTATGGAGTATATGGGATGATCCATCTATTATCCAAATCATAGCCTTTGACTCTAATATTTTTTCCATCCTTTCGCCTTCGATAATTTGGATAGCTATCCTCACCGTGAGTCGTATGCTCAGAATACCCCTTTGGATAATGATTTTTGCAAACACCATTTTTCATACAAGGACTATTTTTGTTCATTTGTCCACAAGGTCCATGTATCATGTGCCTTACAACAAGAGAATAAAGATGAGGATGTTCTTTACGATCAGGCAGCTCAGCGGAAACAATTTTATCATATGCTTCTGGGTTAAGAGGCTTAAACTGCGGTTTCAATATGAGTAGTAGGTGAGCATGAGGAAAACCTCTTTTTTGAAATTCAATGACATAAGCATAGGCTGCTACGGCTCTAAAGATTTTCTTTGTAATGACCTCTGCTTTCAGCATTTCAAACTTTGCCCTGAACACTCTAGCAAAAAGATCGGGTCTGTCCTGAGGTTTTTCCTTGTATTTCAGATTTGCCTGAATTTCTGGCCATAGTGGTTTGCATGTCATGGTCAAAAAAATGTCAGGCTTTCCAAATTTTTGCACTAAAGCCATTGCATCAAGATATCTACGCCGCATATCCCGAGGCCCTCCGAGAAAGGAAGCTGGCAAATATATTCGTCGGCCAACTTTAGAACCTGAGGTTTGGCCTAAAGAGACACTATCCATTATTCCTTGGAGAGCTTTAGTCCGAATCGTATTTTGTTTTCTTCTGTGAAAATCAAGCCTAGATGTCTCTATCTTAACGTATATATCAACAACATACTGCTGTAACAATCTCAAGGCATGTAACAACATGGACTCATCATCAGTTCTCATTTGAAACTTATAACAGTAGTATTCCCTAGCTGTGACATTAGTTTTCTGTTTCTTGCCACGATCAGCGACTGGAATTAAATGGAAGTACGTATTAATGGCATGAGGCAGAAAGACAATGAGCTAGGAAAAGATTAAAAACATGTTTTCAAGGTGTCTAGCTTATACTTGCCTCTTTGTTCCAGATTAATCAGATCAGATGGACCACTGATAGAAGCTGGATCAATAGGAATATCATCCTCACAAACATGACGTGATCGTTTCCTATTTTCGGACGTAATCCTCTGAATTCCATGATGCCATCCAGACTCACCACGAGGGAATAATAAAGGGTACTACAAAGAGTCATAGCAAGCATAATAATGCTTAATCATATGACTTTGATCGGAATGACTATAAACCTGAATATGGACAGACTTATCTATTGATTCATCATCAGTTTCAGTCCATATAGCAGCAACTTGAGAAGCTGATGGAAGATTATATACACGCTGATCAAGAGATGGATTGCAATTAAGCACAATTCTATGGTGGTCGAGATCAGGAACATGACGCAAATCCTTAAAGAACCTGGCATAAGGATTGCTAGCTAAAATGCGCATAAGCAATCTAAGGGTGTTTTCGCGCAGCCGAGAGGAAACATCAAGCCTCCTTGCAAGTTCCTCATCGGTATCAAAAAAGTACAACTGAATACCAGATGGATTGCGACGGTGTGACACCAAGCTATCAAGAAAGTGATATACTTGGCCCTGCACGCGAAACGTATAAACACCGTGCTTATTTTTCGTCAGTTCTGGATCATACTTTGCAGCAAAAGTAGTGAAAGAAACATTGTTATTGTATGTACGAGCATTCTTCCTGAAATGGTCACATTCTTCATCATCACCGATGAAGAGGCGGCGCAGATCATAAGGCATTGTTGAAGTGACAAGCGAAACTTCCCCCCCTGAACAGCAGAAATTAGGAGGTTCTAAATGGAACCTTATAGCTCCACAATACTGACAACTTGGAGATTCAGGGAGAAGCAAAGAACGGTCAGGAATCCTTTCTAAACGAGAGCGAATAGTTTTCCTAGAGTTTCGCTGATGACCTGGAAGAAAGGGTACTCGTTGACTCTTGCTGTTCCAGGGAAAAGTAGGACAAGAACTAAGCTTGAAAAGACAATGATAAAAGATTTAACTGGACACAATTAAAATGCAACCTGAGCTGGATGTTTTTCTGGTCAGGGAAGCACGTTTGACAGTGGTAAAGCAAGCTGCATTTCCTGTGAGTGAAAATGAGCTAAGCATTTTAAAAAAGAAATAAGACAGAGAGAAGTTGTAGGTTGTAAGGAATGAGTAACATGGATGGATGGTGAAGGGAAAAGAGGTAGAGATAGATTGCAAGAGGTGTCTAAAAGACCAAAGTAGAAGGAAAAAAGATGAAATGTAACAGATGAATTCGTAACAGTTAGATGCTAAGGGAAAAAATAGTAATTAGGATCAGTAAAGTGCACTTAAACGCAAAGGGAAAAAACTAAAGCTAAGGTCTACCTTGTTGACCATTAGAAGGAACGGAATTTGCATGAACAGAGGAGGAAGCATGCTTTTCACACTCCAATGAAGTATTTGTAGAGCTGAACAGGTGCGGTCTAGCACGTCTTCTGACTGAATGGCAAAAGAATGTGAGGCTCTACTGGCTAGCTCATCACTGACCAGAAGATCAGCATTTTTAGTACTGGCTAACTCATCACTGACCAGAGGATCAGTATTTTGAGCAGGAGCAGGGTGTATAAAAGCATCAGGAGAACTAATGGCTGTCCCTACAGGAACTAACGGAGTTTTTTGAGCGTTAGCTGGACGTTTTCTCCTAGAAGTGCCGGGTTTTGACACACAATCAGAGGCAGAAGGGGGCATTTTCTGCTTCTTTGAAGCATTAGCCTCCCTCCGACGGCGTAAAAGAGCATCCTTTTTATCCTGTGGCATTTGTGCGTAACGACGCGCGCTAGCTTGCCTTTGGCAGCGTAAAAGTTCATCCTTCCTTTCTGGGGGCATTTCTGCATAACGTTTGCGGCGTTTTGCATTTCTATCCATGGTATGGTATGGTATGAGATTTGCGAGAGGACTACATAAACGGACCACAGGTATTTCCAACGGAAAAGGAGGCACATCAGACAAGCAATAAAAGCAGAAGAAGCTAACGTGGCATATAAACAGAAATAGAGAACAAAGCAGCTAATAAATGTTTGCTAAAAGGAGACACAGTTAGACGGAGCAGTAAACATAACAACTGAGGCATTCTTGGGAAAAGAAGACGTTAAGTACCTTCTGCTGAAGCAAGGAAAGTAAGCAACAACTTCCAGCAACCAGAACCTGGAGGTAATGAAGATGGGCACCAAAAAGAAATAGCAATAAATGTCAGAAAGAGAAAGTGTAGAAACAATAGTAGCATGCAAACGAAGCTGAGCAAGAAAGCAGGCGAAACATACAGAACAGAGGCAATGGTTTAGCAGGAAAAAGGATAAAAAGGAACAGAAGCAACAAAAATCAATAAACGCAGCGGTTCAAAGACAATATAAAACTTAGCGGCGCAAGTACAACAAAAAAACCAACAAGAAAGCATACGAAACATACAGAACAGAGACAATGTTTTAGCAGGAAAGCAGAATAAAGGAATAGAGCTAACAAAAAAGCAGCAGACACAGCGGCTCAATTACAATTACAAAATGTTAAGTACCCCTCCCTGAAGCAAGGAAAAATAAGCAGCAACCTGCAGCTGCCAGAGCATGGAGGAAATGAAGAGGGCCACGAAAAATAGCAATTAACGACAGAAAGCTAAAAAGTGTACAAACAATAATAGCATGCAAACGAAGATGACCAACAAAGCATGCGAATCATAAAGAAAAGAGGCAATGTTTAAGCATGAAAGCCGACGAAAAGGAAGAGAGGCAACAAAAAATTGGGTACAACCGAAAGCAAAAATGAAAGACAAAACAGCAAGAGATAACAGTGGAATGAAAATGAAAATGGTAGAACAAACAGAATCGAAAAAAAAAATGCAAGATGAATAATAATAGCATCGTCACGGAGAACAAAGCAGCAAGCATGATAAGTGCAAGAATAGGGGGGAAAATACAAACAGTACTACAAGAACAGGGATAGGGAAATTGCAGCAGCACTTACAGCAGATGTAATAGCAGTAGCAGGAAAGCAGCAAGAACACTGTTTGAAGAAAGACGCACAAGGAAACAGAGGTAAGGAGAAAAGCTGGAGGAAGAAGAAGTGCAAGCAATGCATGTAAAGAAGCAGAAGAAGAAGGAAAGGAGGCCGAAATGCAAGCGGAAGAAACTCAAATGATTACCTGGAAGCTCTCGGATGCATGAGAACCTGGGAAAACATGTCTAGAGACGTGCAAATGTTGCATGGAGACACCAAAAAGTAATGAAGTGCAGGCTGCGTACGCTGAGAGATGACTGCCGACCAATAGAAGAAACGGGCAAGGCGGCTGCTTATGCTGACTCGACTACTAATGTCTTGTGTTCAGCGTGATCAGACTAATCTATTATTAGTATTAGACTTATAATAATAATAAGTACTGTTATCATTATGATTAGTAATATATTCATGATAATATAGATAAGATATAATACTAATGTATCATTAGTACCAGGCTTATAATAATAAGCACTATTATCATAGGTAAGAAGAAATTGGGAAAAGAAAATATACGAAAAATTATTACGCAGAAGGCAAAAAATAGTCAGCCAGTAACAGCAAAAGAATAAATATAACAGTAAAGATGGAAAAACGGGAGAGAGGAAAAAATAATAATTAAAAGTAAAAAAAAGTAATATAAAAAGTCATACAAATACAAAAATTTATTTTAAAGGAGGAGAGGGAAAAAAAAAGCATGGGTACCATATTTAAAAAGAAGCAAATACTGAATAGTGAAAAACATATTAAAAAAAATTATAACAAATATAAAAAATATAGACAAAATAAAAAATATAATTGAAGATAAGTATATATAATAATATGTAAAAATAATAATTAAAAGTAAAAAAAAGTAATATAAAAAGTCATACAAATACAAAAATTTATTTTAAAGGAGGAGAGGAAAAAAAAAAGCATGGGTACCATATTTAAAAAGAAGCAAATACCGAATAGTGAAAAACATATTAAAAAAATTTATAACAAATATAAAAAATATAGACAAAATAATAAATATAATAGAAGATAAGTATATATAATAATATGTAAAATAATATAATATATAATACATTAAGAAAAGCAAAGAAGGAGCGGAAAGAAACAACATGGGTATATAATTTAAAAAAGAACCAAATAATGGATAGTGAGCAAGCTGAATTCGGGGGGGAAAAATAGAAGCAGGGATGCAAAAAATGACGGTGGATGACGATGGAGGAGCAAAAAGGCAGCAAGCCACTCAGGACCAGCAGCATGATTTCCACGCCACGTGATTTGCACAGGAGTAGAGGACGAAAGACCACCAACAATTCAAGTGGCATTCCCACTTTATATAAAGTTCTTTATATACAATACTTCCAAAGTTAAAGAGGAACCCCTTTCCACGTCCCTTTTTACATCCTTTCCATTCCCAACTGTCAAGTATAAGATTCGAACTTTAAATCTGATAGCAGAAACTATTGAATTTGTTTGCCAACTAGATGGAGTGAAAATTGAATGAAAACAATTTTGTTCACCAACTCGATCAAAATCTTACTCGGTAGTAGTTTCAATATTGAACTTGTTTGCCAACCAGGTGGAGTGAAAATTGAATGAAAACAGTTTTGTTCACCAACTCAATCAAAGATCTTCCTCGGTGGTAGTTTCAATTTGGATCAACTACCAACTCTGATTCTAGATGATAAATGAGGATAAGAAATATACTCGAAGGGGAAGCATTTACTGCACAGGCAACCTCACTTGCTCGCGAGTCATGAATGTACGAATTTCGGATGAAGTGGTCACTGGTCAGATAAGGTTGAATTCCTGATTTTTCCTTTTCCCAATGGAGCTGTTCGTTGAATACGAGAGTGACAACTGCAACCAAAGCACATTCACAACGTTTGGAAGGAGTTCTTGTTGTACTTAGTTCTCTCACATGTGATTAATGTGTCTCGTTCCTAGTTCTTTTCACGCCTTCTTCATTTGTTTCGCTTAGCAGGTGCATTGCCAAGTGCTTTGCAATAATTTGCTTGTCGGATTCAATAATCTGTTCGATAATTTATAGGTTCACCTAACCCAACCTATGGTCCTTGTCAAAGATTCAAAAACATTTTCTTTTCTTTTTAGCAAGACGGGTTCACCAAACTTCAAAAGCACCGCGCCGTACGGGATACAATGGAATAAAATGACTTCAGCCAGCCCTTTTCTCTTGCGTAAGTGAATATGAATAATATATAGCAGCATTCACAATACTATTCCGCTCGAGAAAAATCAGGTTCATGTGTTACGCATGACATGTATCTGATGATTCTGATCCGACCATATTCTTGATTTGGGCATCGATACAAGTTGTCTTAATTTACACGAACGGACCCTTCTCTCACAAAAGGCGTGTGTTCATTCAAACTTTTTTATAAAAAAAAAAAAAAAAAAATCTTCTTAATTTGTTTTGAGTGGATAGCTGCTGCTGGACTGGGCCCTGAAAAAGAACCCGTCTGTTCTGAGAATCAGAGAGTTTTCACGGACAGAAAGGTGAAGAAGTTAGTCTGCCAAAATCTTTGCTTAAAAAGGGCTCAGAAAACCACCTGACCATGCGACCAACTTGGCTTGTTTCTGACTTCTAAAATGGGAAAAATCCCAATTTCATCCGAAATTTGACATTGGATGCAATTACAAGACATGCTTGGATTATCTTCTATAGAAGCATAATAGACCATATAGAACACGAGTTGATGACTCAAGGATCCGACTTGTAAACTGAATCTATTAGTTGAGTGCTAAGTGAACTTTGGTACCAAACCAATGAAGGAAGAACCATTTTCCTTATTTAGATATAAAAAAAAAAAAGAAAAAAGAAATCCACAAGGCAGCTAAACTGCCTGCCCATCCAGAATGCTACAATGCCATCCCCAAAACAACCTGGACCGCTGCTATCGCCAGGCATGAGCAATCCGGTCCATCTAAGGGCAACAACCTGAACCAAACGATTGGTAAATGAATCCCTCGAAAACTCAAGACCCCACCCCCTTTCTTCTCCTCTGCATTCTCCAATAAATAAACTCAAGCCAAGACTTTGCTTTGGTACCATCTTTCAAGTTCCCACCAAGACGTACAAGTGGACCCCACATCAGATCCTCTCTCACTTGTGACTTGAACTTAATTTTCTTTCGTCCCGTCGTGTGATTTGTAACCCATTCCCCTCCGCAATCCCCAGCGGTCAGAAGAAACGAAGGATCGAACTTGACCCGTTTCGGATCCCGTGATGGAGCTCCCGGAGATGGAAAGCATGGCGTCGGCGATCGGAGTTTCAGTGCCGGTGCTCCGATTCTTATTGTGCTTCGTTGCCACCATTCCTGTGAGCTTCCTCCACCGGTTTGTTCCTGGGGTCACCGGAAGACACCTCTACGCCGCCGTCACCGGCGCCGTTTTGTCATATCTGTCGTTTGGGTTCTCGTCGAACCTTCACTTCTTGGTCCCCATGCTTCTGGGCTACGCTTCCATGGTCATCAGCCGGAAACATTGTGGGATCATCACATTTTTCGTAGCCTTTGGTTACCTCATTGGATGGTAAGCTCTTCTTATTTTATTTTTTCTAGCAACAATTGCATGCAGGTTGTCAAAGTTTTGATCTTTTTATTAACTGTTCACCTTTTGAGCTGGGATTTATTTAAAATTGATTTTGGGTTTTGCTTAAGTTGACGTGTTGGATCAATTTTTGAAACCATGTTGGCCTAAAATTGAGTGAGGGATTAAGCGGAGGACGAAAAGGTTACAACTTCGCATGCTTTTAGTAGTGAATTTTGATTTTCTTGCTGTTTGCAATTTTTTAGACTAACGATTGTTTATTATGCGTGTCTAGCCATGTATATTATATGAGTGGTGATGCATGGAAGGAAGGTGGTATTGATGCTACAGGTAAGGCCTATTTCAGTTTGCATTGTTTAAAGATTGTATCTTTACCATTGAGGGACATAGCTAGTTAGCAGTGCTTAGTACAAATGACGAAAAGAATATCAACCATGAGTTGTTGGTAGTTACTTTCAGGAAAAAGGGAAAAGAAAGAAGCTCAGAAATGCTTTGAGCTCAAAGTTTTAGTCACGAACATGTCTTATGTTGCTAATGTTGGTGAACTTTAGCATTTGTTTATGGGGTTCCTATCATTAAAGATTACACGAGTTATTTTGTAAAAGTTGTTCATAACATGCTTTCGTGTCCAAGTTTTGGAAAGTTAAAGCGGTTTCTGAAAGCACCTTAGGCATTGCTCTTTAGAATGTGCTCTCTTTTTAAGCTTAAGATTAGCTGAAAGCAGAAGATCTTTGAATTTTTAAGCTACAGAGAACAGGGCAATCTTATTGAGTCTTATGATGTTATTTTGGCAGAATTTTTTAGTTTGCAATGCGAGATTAAGCAATTAAACTCATTTTCTCATTTGACAGGAGCCTTAATGGTGATCACTTTGAAAATAATTTCATGTGTTATCAATTACGGTGATGGATCATTGAAAGAAGAAAATCTGCGTGAGGCACAGAAGAAAAATCGGTTGGAAAAGTTGCCTTCATTTTTAGAGTACTTTGGTTATTGTCTCTGTTGCGGTAGTCATTTTGCTGGTCCTGTCTATGAAATGAAGGATTATCTTGAATGGACAGAGAGGAAAGGGGTAAGTGTGCTAAGTTTTGCTTTATGCTCCAACAAATCAAGTTGCGTCATTGTTATTTAGTTATAATTTGATCAGTATTTGCCTACAATTTTATGTCTTGTAGATCTGGAAGGCTTCAGAGAAAGGATCACCATCACCTTATGGAGCTACAATTAGAGCTATTGTCCAAGCTGCCATGTGCATGGGCCTGTATTTGTACTTGGTTCCCCATTACCCTCTTGCCCGATTTAGTGAGCCAATATACCAAGAATGGGGATTTTGGAAGCGCTTGAGCTATCAATACATGTCAGGCTTTACTGCTCGGTGGAAGTATTATTTCATTTGGTCAATTTCAGAGGCATCAATGATCATTTCTGGTTTGGGGTTCAGCGGCTGGTCAGATTCTTCACCTCCCAAGCCAAAATGGGACCGTGCCAAAAATGTTGACATATTGGGTGTTGAGTTTGCCAAGAGTGCAGTTCAATTACCACTTGTATGGAATATACAAGTCAGCACCTGGTTAAGGCATTGTGAGTTAAATTTTCTTCTAGACCTTGTGTATTATGTTGTGGAAGTAAAGCTAGCTTATGGCTTACTGTTGACCCACATTTGACATATATGACATATGATATATCTACATGGGCATTTTAGGAGGCGTGGGGTTTTGGGAGGCTGGCAAGGGGTTTGAAGTGCGCAAATCAAAGGGAGGGCTTTATAACTATATCTGGAACTTTATTAACTTAACCAGATTGAGAAAGGAGTTTGTAGCGCTTATCTAATAAATTACATGGTTATGATACTTAAGAAGACATGCTTAATATACAAAGTTATTTTATCTAAGGGTTTGGAGCTGAAATTGTAGATATATCTTAAATTTTAGTCATGAAGAATCATGTGGTCAGTTGAGATTGAATGATACATTTTAGAAATGCACTCTTATCATCTGCAATTGAGTTGGATATTTGAGCTATCTGCTTCGCTTGAGAGCAGATTACTGTTCTTGTTCCTCATGTTATCGGCTTCAATACCATCTATGAGAGTCAAGGAACTTCATCAATGATAAGAATATAATGCCTTAATTTTCCTCCTTACTAGAGTTAAATGCAACAACGTTTTAAGTGAACATAACTTTTCAAGGCCATGGTAATTAGACCTCTGGAGAGGTCACAAGTATTAAGGAACTACTCTTTTGCTCGCTGCTGCAAGAACCAAATTTATGAGCTTGATATCCATCTCGTAAGCTAATTCCTCTATGTATAAGCTCATATTATCATGCATGTCATGCTTTCCATCTTGTATTACACAAATTTGGAAGCAAAGCTAGAAGCCACATTGGTGCCTGATCTCCATTTTGTTTTTTAGATGTATATGAGCGGCTTGTCCAGGATGGTAAGAAAGCTGGTTTCTTTCAGTTGCTGGCTACGCAAACTGTCAGTGCTGTATGGCATGTAAGTATGAGCTATAGTTTTTTTCTTTCATTTCCTTTCTTTTGAGAAGACATGGTTTCATTAGTTTAGTATTATATTTCTGATCATATATCACTATCGGAATTGGTAGTAGTTGTATTCATGGAAGTTAAACATTTATGTTCCTAACAGGTGCATGGGTCCTTATTGTAAAATATATATTAATTAGCTAAATACAGGTTCTCTTCTTGGTTTCTTAAAATCAGCTAATTATAGTTTCTTTTAAGCTAAAAGCATCTGAGTAACAGAATCGATTTTATGCAGAAAGGCTATTTATGAGGAGCAGTCTTCTAGTTAGTTTTGAAAACAGCTTTTTAGGTTGGAGAAATTTTAAAAGTGAAACGTAATTCCAAATTTTTGGAGTTCACCTTTTGGATGATCACCTTTTCTAATCAGCTTCAGAAAAGCTGAATCCAACAAGGGCAGCTTATTTTTCTTGCATGGTCTAATTAGTTTTGATAACCTGTGCATGCTAACAATTTCAACAACATGATTCTGTAGGGTACTGGCAAATAAAACTTGATTGCTTGTGTTGGCCATCTTCTATGATTTGGCTATATACTTGGCTTTCCTGAATCAGGAATATTGGTCGATGCAATATGTTATTGTTTCTTGAGCTGCATGGAGCACATTTTGGTGCCATCCATTTGGTCCTATTTACTGATTTTATTGTGATATAAGAAAAGAATGTAGTTGTTATCTTTGGAAGATAACTTAACAAATTGATATGGAAATCCGGATGTTTCCATATAATCAAAAGTTGCAATGTTGGAAAGAGTTATAGGACGACAATTGCAGGCTGGAGGAAAAGATGGACTAAAACCACAGTGGAATGTTAGTAATTTAATTAACATGTGGTCTTGCTGCTTATGGAAGAGCATGACCAAAAAAGGGTAGAATAGAAGTAAAGGGCTGATGTACAAGGGTGAGATTGAATGGGATAAAGCCTTGGTTGTGTTCTTGGCTTCCTGATTATCACCATGTTTAACATCATGGAAACTTTGTCAAATGCAATAAAGAGAAGAAGGCATGTTTTCAATTTATATTTGTATTTAATATGTGTTTCCACATTTCTTTATATCTTTGATGCTCTGATCTCGGGCTGTTATGATGACCTGTGTTTGATGCTTATATTCTTTTATAATAGTCCCCAGGTCATTTTCTTCCTAATTGCATTATCCTTTGTATTATTGCCATCCGAAAGCAAATGTATCTTTGTTACCCCAATTTTGGTGATAATACTTCTCCCTTCCCTTGAGACGTAACATGTCCACTAGCCATATGACCTTTCATTTTCCCCCTTTTTTTAGATAATAAATAATCTGAATATCACCTCATTACATAATTAAATGTATCTGTTGTGTCGCAGGGATTGTATCCTGGGTACATGATTTTCTTTGTTCAGTCTGCTTTGTTTATTGCTGGTTCAAGAGGTATGAATATGGTCTTTACTTTGGCATATTGTGCTTAGGAATGTATTTCATCATTTGCCTGGATGTCTAATATCTATTGGTCTGTGAGCAGTCATTTACAGATGGCAGCAAGCTACGAGTGCGGCCCTATTTAAGAAGATTTTAGTATTCTTGAACTTCGCTTACACTCTTCTGGTTCTTAACTACTCCTGTATTGGTTTTTTGGTGAGTCCCTCACCTTTTCTCTTTTATGTTATCAGTTTCCATGGGAAGAGGGGCTGTTATCATATGAAGTACATCCAAGGATACAAGTTTACTTTACTTTCTTGCTAATATATAACAGGTGCTAAGCCTACATGAAACTCTTGCTGGATATGGGAGTGTGTACTATGTTGGAACCATTCTCCCGATAGCATTGATCCTCCTTGGTAACATAATTAAGCCAGCAAAGCCTGCCAGATCTAAAGCTAGGAAAGAACAGTGAGGTGTAAGAACTGGCTGCATCTTTAGATTCTTTAGGAGGACAGTCAGTTGCTGATCAGAGTGCGTAACATCTGTTTCAATAGCTCAAAAATTTTGCATGCAGCCAAGGGGCGCATTTCAGCAATGTCATTTTTTATCCAATCAGCATGGTCTAAACAATCATGATGCATTGTAACTTAAAATTTTTCAGGAAGCATCCTTGTGGAATTGGACCAGATCATTTGATTTTAAAGCTTGTACTTGTTCACCTATCCAAGGTGCTTATTTCTGTTGGTCTGTCTTGATGTTTTGAATTCTGATAATTAACAAAATTGTCGCTAGGGGCAAGGAAGAGGGAAAATAGGAAGTTAGTTTCCTGGAAAAGAAGGACAGAAAGAAAATGAAAGCTTGTTATACAATGTAATGGTGAAAAGTCTACTTTCAGAAGTTAGATTTTTCATAATATTGATGGTGCACTAGTTCCGGGAGCTACAGAAAGATTATTTACAGTCTTAAGTACTGCTGACGGCTGGCAAGGATTTTTATGATTGTATCCAACATTCTGTGTTATGCTACAAGGATGTTTTTTTTTTTTTTTTTATTTATGCTACAAGGATGTTATGCTACAAGGATGCTACAAGGATGTTAGTATTGATTATAAGGTTCTCTCCTGTACGCTTCTTGGGATTCCCACCCTTCCTCTGTATTTCTTTTTTTTTTTTCCTGTTAAAAAGTTCGTTGTCGCTGGTTCTATCTGTAGCTCCGTGTTTTATGGCTATTTTTGTCAAGCGGTTGTTTTCATTGAAAATATATTCGCTTACAGAAACGCATACAGAGTGCTTGTTCCAAAGTTGGATTACTTCAATAATAGTCTTTCAACTCCTAAAACTGGATTTGGTGCGGAATGATGCGATTAATGTGAGACTGTTTCTGTCTTCAAGAAAGCTCTAGGAGTGCTAAAACTGTGAGTTGGATTTTCATTGGAGATGTGTTGAAACTGTTAGTATTTCTTTGTTCAGCAATGCGACAACTAAACGTAAAAGAAAGAAAGAATGAATGAATTTCCTGAAAACCAGAAACAGTGAGACAGTACGTGCGATTTGCAACTGTGCTATATTCTCCTCATGTCAGCTGTATTGAAGGTGTATTTGTGGTAGGCTTCCTCAGTTTGTGCCATAGGACCAAGGTAGTGAGGAAGTAAGTGCATTTCTAGTACAACTTTCACGGGATTGGTGCTTTCTGGTAGATTCCATCAATCTTATCCTCTACTCATTATTTGATGGGATTTTGTCGATGATTTGTTACCTTTCCCAGATGCAGATGCACTAGAGAAAACAGAATGGTGTCCTCTGTGAGCAAGGCTTTCTCATCTTGGCTCTCAAGTAGGTTTTAGTGGCTTAGTGCCTAGCATGGGGTTAAAGGAAGACATGTTTGCAGTTGTACCACATTTAGTAGCCTCTTTATTTGGCTTATTTATATGATCTTAATGTGTGTATTTGCCCTATCTTCTGAAATGTGGGAGTATTTTTCCCCATAATTCACCTGACTAACTTCTTTTTTCTGTTCTTGTATGCTAGAATCATTTTTTTTTTGTTCCATAAGTGAGAATCAAATTAACAGGGGAATGAATAATAAGTTGAAAGCATTGTAGGACCTTTTGACCCACTGCATTGTTGGTGTCTTTAATCATGCCTTGAGGAATGCAGCTGGATGGCTGACTTGGTGGCCTATTCTGTTGAAGAAATATGCCAGAAGGCATGTTCTGCTGGTCCATCTAACCCTGATGTAGTGTTTGTTGTGCTGAATTATTTGATCCATACTTCGAGCTAGAATGCCAGGCACTATAATTATGTACTCATTCTCAAAATTCCGAATCATGAACTGGATTCTGCCCCACCTCTTGATAACTCCTCCTGCAAGGGAGTTTGCATTGCACATTTGAAGGATAAGGCATCTCTATTGCTCTCGTTCTTGGCAATTGGCACCTACATGCATGGTCCCCAGATCATTAAATAGCTTCACCACAAGTTCATTGACCAGGAACACCTCTTCCTCTTTTTTTCATTCTTTTTTTTTTTTTTGTGGGGTAGAATTTTCATGTGTGACAATTCAATTAACTGCTTCCTTGTTGGGTCCGTCCAGCGGAGGACTGCTCAAAACACATAGTCCATTTTAGTTATGGCTGTCTCCAGTTCGAAGTGGACAAAGTACAATGGGGGGGGGGGGGACTTGAATGTTGGAGTAGGTAATGCATTTGCACACTGCAGAGTCAATTTGTGAATTGCTTGATATAAAATCTTGTAAGCCATTTTGTAATTTATAACTTGTTCTTGGGAGGGTATATTCCAAGACCCTAGAAGAGAATAACTTCAGGACCAGAAATTTAAAGGCCCTTTACATTTGTCCAAAGGGAAAATTTTTTAAGATTCAAGAATCTGATTTTGAATTTTGCTTAAAGCTGGAAAAACATGCTAACAAGGTGGAGAAGACATGCATTTATTAGCTCTGGAAAGACTGATACATGTCACAGAAAATCACTTGTGATGTTTGCTTAAACCAAGTGACAGGGGAGGCCCTATGAGCTGACTGCTATCTAACTTATCGTGCGGAGAAGCAGCTGAATCCTGAATGATGGCAGATTTTCCTTGGGCGTAAATCATTATGGGATGAAAGCTGGCCTTTTCTTTTTCGTTTTTTTTTTCTTTAATTTTTCAAGTTTTGATTATGGCTTTTTCCAATAGAAAGGAAAGGAACCATCACCCAAAGTCTGGTGGCCACCGTTAAGCCTTCAAGGCTTGATACCAATTACCACATTAAAATATGGATTTGCTTCAAAAATCTAGGCGGGTGCATAGTACATCCGTTTGATCCGGTGGTGATTCAGTCCCCTCTGAGTTATCCTTGGACCTCCTTAGGTCCACTTCCTTCCCCTAGTATAAGATAGATTAATATATACTACAGTTATCGTTTCCGAAAAAAAAGAAAAAGAAAAAGAAAAAGAAAGGGGACAATCTGGCGGGGGGGGGGGGTTCTTTTTCTTTAGCCATGTGTCAATTTGGCCAACCTAGTTTTAATTGACCTTTTTTGGCGTTTGCTTGTAACTTTGGTGTTGGTTGTGAGCATTGGATCAGTTAGCAACAAATGGGTCCATCATTTACACTTACTTTTCATTTGCTCCTTTGCTTTCTTATTTATTCTGTTCTACACAACGCCAAGGGACCGAAGCACATGAAATTTTCTGTTTTCTTCCATGGATATTATTCAAGATGAGATAGAAAAGCCAAACAAAGAGATAAGGAAAGAAATAAAAAGAACCAACTGCAATCGTTTTCTTGATTGATACTTGACCATGCTGCGTAAACACAAGTATAGCTCAAGTTGAAGTTGTTAGATTGGTTAGTATTTTTTGTGTGGATCTTATTTATTAAATAGTGATTTTGGAAAATTTTGGTATGTAAAACTATGAAAGTCACAAAGTTCAACACATATAAAAAGTTTTTAATTAGTGAAATGGTTCATGCTTAGCACCATATTTTTTTAAGATTATCACTAGAATCCTTCGTCATGAAAGGCAACACACCAACTAAAATAATTGGCCTTGTTTTTGCTGCACTGAAGAAGATGCCATTGTAAGAGAAAGAAAGGTTGAAAGTTTCAAAGCAAAGAGTAAGAGGATAACGAACGAAAGACTTGATTGAAACTTGAACATCAGTATTCACGCCTAAAATAAATAAAGAAGAGATTCATGCTGCTAAGAAGAAGAAAAGTTGAAAATTTCAGAGCAAGAATAAGAAAATACCCAAAGATTCTTTTTTTTTTTTTTTCTCTTCACAACTTCGGACAATTGCATTGTTTTTTAAGAGGTGAATGGATTGACCAACTTACAAAGGCATGCAAAATTTATCAGACAATATAACTTTTTAATAAGAAAGTCAATTGCTATTAAAGTGAGACATTGACGCAGTGGCTAAATACTTCTCCTACCAAAAGAAAAAGTTTTTGAAGTCCCATTGGTTCTTTTTTTCGTTTTTTTCTTCTATCTTTCTTGATATGGTTGGCTGGTATCTGGAGCAACTTATGTGCTCCACAAACATGGACAACTACCCAACTGTGAGAGTCCATGCGAGACGACGATTAAAATCCGCACTTGAATTCTCCAAAACTTAACATACTCTTTTTTATTTTTTTTCCCGAAACGATAGAAATTTTATTAAACAAAACAGTAACTGTACAAGTTGGATCGGGTCCTATTCTTACATGTTCAGTGCAATATTGCACTAACGAGAAATCATATGAATTCTCTCCTCATCACTGACAATACTCAGCGCATGAATGCTAAGATTTGTACATAAATTCATATTGTTGGTATTGTCTAAATAAAAAGAGCACAAGTGAAATAAACTAGCTAGTGTCGAGATATCTTCAATAAGAGCCGCCATGAATGAATATGTCCTTGGATCTGCCTGCTTGGAGCGAAGTTATCAACTGTTTATTTGAAGTTTAAACCTCTAGGTGTCAACCCTATTTGTCTACTTTGGATTTAACGTGCGAAGAATTTAACCCCTGATTTGTAACCAGAACTGCATTGCATACTTTGTTTGCTCGTCAATTCACCTAAGGAGGAGAATTGGTTCAAAACTTAACCTATTCAGAGAGATAGAATATTTAAAATTTAAACCTCTTGGAGTCAACCCTATTCATGTAAAGGAATCTTGTTTTTTTTTTTTTAAGGTTAGCTTAAAAAATGGAATATTAACGGGCTCTGTTTAATTTATCTTAGTAGTATAACATTTACTTTCCTCAAAAGCTCCAATAGCAAAATAATTGATCCTGACGATTTCACTTGTATGTGTAAAATTCTTAGATCTTTTCAAGCACTCCTTAATATCCATGCGCAATTAGCTACAAAGCATCAGATTAGAATAAGCAAAATGACAAAAGTTATTCCGGTGAATGAATCAAAGGTGGTTTAAAACCATCCCAAAAGGAGGAGAAATAATATATAAACAATCATTGCAATTTGGATTAAATTAGCGGTGACTTTTCTTGTTCCTGTCTCTTGTGAAAAATCTCAAGCCCATTACTACAACTGAGGACCTTTAGTTTAAAAAAAGAATAAGAAAAAGAAAAAGAAATACTCCACTACAATGATTGTTGTATTTTCAAATCAAAGTTACTGGTTGGATTATCCTCCTGTTTCTGTATTGCCATTTCTGGTGGCGGATTCAGTTGATTATCAATGAAAAGTTATCCTATTTTTCTACCAAAAAAGGGAAAATTACAATGGCAAAAGTAGTCATATATGGTCCATACTCCAACTCTTACGAAAAGAATCACGAGATAGACAGAAACCAGAACAGCCACCGACCTTTCATTTTACTGTTCTACTTTTAGTGCCAAAAAAGAAAGAAAAAAAAAAGAAAAACCCCTATGCGTTCTTTACTCATCACA
This sequence comes from Coffea eugenioides, assembly GCF_003713205.1. NCBI lineage: Eukaryota > Viridiplantae > Streptophyta > Magnoliopsida > Gentianales > Rubiaceae > Coffea > Coffea eugenioides. The sequence continues at coordinate 44,798,195 of NC_040042.1, read as the reverse complement.
TTAAACTAACACAATTATTATTGAAATAACGCATTGAGTACTACAATTTACAGTCCCATAATGTCAATTAAAAACCTCTTTTTCAAACTTTCAAGTCGCAACAAAGAACATTCAACAACCAAAAGCAGAAAGTGAAATAAAGAAAACCCAAAAAAAAAAAGAAGGAATATATTGTGTTTCCAATTATTTCTACATATATGTGCTTCTATTTTAAAGTACTCATCATCCATTCTAATGTCCATACATTATCTTCTTGCCTTTGCCTACTTATATGATCCTATCATTGTTTAAGACTTCAGGGAACTTCACTAGAAATCTCCATGAAACTTCTCCTCTCTTGAAATGAGCCAATAAAATTTTGCTTGTTGAATATTTGATTAGGTACAAGGCCAAGGCCAGTGGTGTATATCCATATAAATTTCTCTGACAGTCACTGATTCAGTGGGTCAGAACTTGGTCCTTTCTTCCTTCACGGGGTTGTTCTTAGCTTAACAGACAAGTTCTTGATCTTGATACCCTTCTCCCATCAAGATTTGGTTGTTTTCTTGCTGTTTAGAGTTTTTATCATCCTACCATTTTTCTGCACTAACATATAAAAGGCCAAATTCTCTGCAATCATGAACAAGGACATGTTAAGAATGAAGCCCAAGGTCACGGGAATGTCATCACCGGCTAAAGGCGGCGGCAACTCAGAGGCTGGAGGATGGGAGGTTAGGCCAGGGGGGATGTTAGTCCAGAAGAGAAACATAGATTCCAACCAAAATTTCAATGTAGTGCCAATGATTAAAGTCAGGGTCAAATACGGTTCATCTTATCATGAAGTCAATATTAGTTCTCAAGCAAGTTTTGGTAATTAAGGCGCATGAATTATTTATTTTGTTTCTTTGGATATTTCTGTATGGTCAAGATCATTGTGGTGATGGAAGTTTATGTGGGATTGCAGGTGAATTGAAGAAAATGCTTGCAGCACCAACTGGATTGCATCCACAAGATCAGAAGTTACTATACAAAGATAAGGAAAGAGATTCCAAATTGTTTCTTGATATTGCTGGTGTGAAGGGTGGATCAAAACTTGTCTTGATTGAGGATGAATTGAGCAGAGAAAGACGGTGTCTTGAATCACGAAAGAATGCAAAGATGGAGAAAGCAGCTAAAGAAATTTCAACAATTAGAGTTGAAGTTGACAAGCTCGCAAAGCAGGTAGGAATTCTAGCAACATTTCATCCACTCTTGTTTAATTGCTGCTAAGCAGAAAATCAGGATGTCGTTTTCTTAAACAATTGGCAGGTTGGAGCAACTGAATTAGAAATCTCTGCTGGCAAAAAGGTAACGGAATCGGTTCTCTTCAACTTGATTGAACTTCTGATGACACAACTTATAAAACTGGATGGGATTACTGCTGATGGAGATGTAAAATTGCAGAGAAGAATGCAGGTATACATGATCGTCGTTATTATGCAACATTTCTCACTTCAGTATTTTTCTAGATAGGTATTTGTATGCTGAATTGTCGGTTTCTTATTTTGTACTTGAAGGTGAAGAGGGTGCAGAAGTACATTGAAACTCTAGACATGCTGAAGATGAGAAATTCTACTCTTGGCAACAATAGCAGTCCTAGGGTGTCATTCCAGGAGGACCATAGGATGTTTACTGGACAGATGCAGGTGCCAATTCACAATCACTACGAGCAGAAAAGGCAGACAAATTTTGTTCAGAGGTCTCCAGGTCCAGTTGTGGTAACAACAAAATGGGAAACCTTTTAATGTGAGGCATACATAAAAGTTTGATGGCTTTTACTGCTGCTGCTGAGGCAGCCACAGAAAGCATCATAATAGCATGGCCAATCATTGAATATTTCTTAGCAAGTTGGGATGAGATGCTGCCAGTATAAAGATATATGCACATAGTACAAATATTTTTTGTTCTGGTTATGGAACTGTACTGGGAATCATATTAGCCCTGTTCATTTTGTTTGTGGTCATCGATTCTTTTCTGTACCTAGATTTTGACATCCACCCTGTTGGGGCTCAAGAGATGATGATTTGGTTTTTTATGTGGCCTTTCAGTTCCAACTTGTACATATCAAAGGGTGGATAGATAAGGTTGAGGCTTTCCATATTTATTTTCTTCAATGTTTTTTTTTTGTTTTCCAAAATTGGCAAGCAAGGTCCGGTATACTTTAAGTATTGTAAAACATATTTTCTATCAAACATTAAAATACAAAAATATATATATAAAAGAAATGTAACATAAGGATTTTTTTTTTTTTTGGGCATCAGTTACTGGTTCTGTTAGTAGGTCTTTAGGACTGCAATATTCTTGTTTTTCTTAGTACCCACCAAGCTACTTCGCCCCCCCCCCCCCCCCCGGCAAAAGAAAAAAACAACAAAACTTAACCACCTCCAGCCCACCTACCTTCTGGTGCTGTCTAATTAAGGATCACGGGGCCATGCCAGCAAATTGTGGTTTATGTGGGCTGCTTTCTATTATAAAAATGTAATTGTTGGAGATACAATGATTACTTTACTAGAACCATAAACATCCCTGTTGCTTGTGAGGTCGCACAAGATGATAAAATAGTTGATTGGGCAAAAGCATAATCTTTTGATGATCATAGGTTGGGAAAAATCTAATCATACCATAGTGATAGACAAGAACAAGTTTGACTTTTGAGTGCATGATATGATGATGATGATGATGATGATGATGATGATGATGATGATGGATGGATTATAAGCTTAATCATTCTGGGTTCCATTTTGAGATATTTAATAGTACTCCTTAATCTATTTCCTGCAACAAGAACCGTAAATTTCAATGAAGCCAAGATTATACCAGTTTACTCTACCCAAGTGCACAGTTTCTTCCTTTTTCATTTTGATGTGCAAAATCAATGAAACGCAATGAAAATATTAATCGCAAGAGTAGGTGCCCCATTGGAGCCTATAATTAAGTGATGCTGCAAGCAAATAGAAAATAAAAAGATTCGCAACAAAAACTGCAACAGTGATTTTAACTCAAGGTTAAAAGTACAAAAAGGGCAAAAAAAAGAAGAAGAAGAACTTGGATTCAGGTTTGGCTTCTCAAGGATTTTTTCATCATGGACAATCATTCTTGTTCGTTAGCTTTGAAGCAAAGAAACTAGAAACTGCCAAGTTTCTTGCTTTGCCTATTTCCCTTCGGGGCCAACTGTTGGGGCCGCGAGCAAGTTTTTGTTACAGGTGAATGTTTATATCTTTGACGCAAGATAAATTAAACCCTCGTCCCAGAATTCGTTGCTTACTAAGTACGATATATTACCATTAAATCCAAGTGGCAGGAAACCTGGAAGCGTGATTCTTAATTTAAAGAACAACGTTATTTTTATAGACCTTACTTCGCAATGGATGTTGTATCACTTTTTTACCTTACATTTTAAATTTTAATTTTAAACACTTTGAATCTTAAACTCCTAATTTTGAATAGTTTGCATTCTAAACTCTCAAACTTATCCCATTAAATCCAATCAATTAATGACAACATTCGCAAAATTAACTAGACAAAGGATTATGAAAATTAATGACAATATATCGTCTTGTTCTAACCATGATCTCTTGACTCATTTTAGCCACTTTTTAGCACATTTTCATTGATTTTCATAGTCACAATTACTAATATTATTAGCAAAATCAACGAGACAAATGACGGTGCAAATTAGTGATAATGAATCATTTTGTTTTTGCTACAATACATTGGCTCCTTTTAATCACCTTTAGCCCATTGTCACTGATTTCAATTTGAACGAGACAATTTTTAGAGTTGAAAGTACGAAGAATCCAAAATTGAGAATTCAGAGCGCAAAGTACTCATAATTGAAGTTTAGGGTGCAAAATGAGATGATTGTACTAATTTGGACCTTTAAAGTGAAGTTAGTCCTTCATCTTATTAGGCATCCACATCAACGGAATTATGATCTGAGCCGCATATCATCATCAATATTAAGCCAGGCCCGATCGATCACGCTCCAAGCATTAAACATGGGCGGCCGGCTAATCAAAACACCTAAATAATTGCAATGCTGCTGTAATGGTACTTAACATTATTCATTTACTTATTGATTTAAAAATTAAGAATAATTTTCTGACGACACAAGGGCGGCGGGTATGCTGGGTGACAATTTACAGTCTCTACGTACAGAGGATTAGGATTGGGCCCTTATCAGCCAATTTGATGGGACTTGCAACTTGCAAGTACGGCGACAAGTCCAAAATAGAGAAGTCAATAGGCACCCAATGTATAGAGACAAGTTTTCAACGTCCAGGGCCGGCCCAACTAGAGTAAAGATTCCAATGAAAAGTCGAAAATCACGGGTATCGTTTGGCAGTAAAGATTCCAAGCAGGCTATCACTTGTTATCAGTTATCACTTGCTTATCTGTCTCTCTCTCTCTCACACACACAGATATACATACAAACAAATATACATATATATATACATACATACATATATATATATATATATATATGTGCCTTCCAAATAACCTCTTGGACAGGACCATCTAGCTTTAATCTGTTGGTAAGATATAAATGAGGTTTGGGATTACTTTCTAGCCTTAATTTGACTCTCAAAGTAGTCTCCAAAAGACCATGCACGAAGAAAATTCCCCTTCATATTTATGACTCATTTAGTTTGATTTAGTTATGTTGACCACCTCAGTCTTTTGAAACAAGCATATTATTATGCTTTTATTGGCAAAGTAAATTAAAGGCAAAGTAAATTAAGACAGCAAATTTTTTCAAAAATTTTTTTTGCTTGCATCATAAACACATTTCCTAGTTCACCTTTTTATATTTTCAACTGTTTTTTTATCTCACATACATCACATCACAAAAAGTGCTACGGCAATTATTTCAAATAATTATTTGGAATAATACTCTATCCAAACAAAGCACATTTTTTCTTACTTTTCTTATATAAGACTGCGTATAGTTGTATCGGAGGCGACTTTTCTTTTTCTTGAAAGAAAAGTATGCAATCAACTAGCTTCTCACTATCTTCCAAAATTTTTATGAAGACAACGGATAAAGACAAAGTCATTACAGCTTAGCCCAACCCCACGTATTATCATTTCGTCTTTCTGAACCACAATACTTTTCAAAGTTAACAATGAATTGCTTATGTCATAATCATACAATTACAAGTGAGACTGTGGCGGCGTTTTTATTAACAGCCAACCTCACCTCACAGGAATTTCTCTATCTCCAAAATGCATAGATTTGCTTCCACGGTAATTTTATGTATAATTTAATCTAATTTGTTAAAAAAGGACTATTGGCTTGATCGTGTTAAAATGGCGATAAGTTGCAAGCATTAAATTCAGTTGTTGCAGCGATATTATTTCAATTTAAATTAATGCAAGCTTATGATTCGAACCTTCCCAAACTTATGATTATAAAGAATTTACGAGTTCTGTACTAAAGGATAAAGAATTACCTTTCATCATAATTTTCCATTTTCTTAAGATGAAAAAGCTAAATAGGTACTGAATATCAATTTAAGGGTATAAGAACTATCAGGTATATGATCGATTGAGTATAAATATCATTATGTATTTTAGTATAAGGCAATTACATTTTGCCCCCCTATGGTTTAGTATTTTTTGTACATAACCCCTCCTATCATGGTTTGGATTAAAGTATTAAAATGACGGAAATGATCATTCGTAATAGAATCTTTAAAAATGTCGAAATTATCCTTGTTTAAAAATTAAAATGATTGAAGTGACCAAAATATATAAACATAATATACATGACACACTAACTCTGTATGATTTTATGTTTTACCATATAAGATTTAATACTTTACCATATAACCCCTTATGACTTTCAAAATATACACATAACCCCCCCTGTGGTTAATAAATAATTTTCAACTTTATATAAGGATATTTTTAACATTTTAGGTGACTCCGTTATGAATTGCAAATTCCATTACTTTGACACTTTAATCCAAACTATAAAGGGGTTATATATAACTTTTGAAACCATATGGGAGTTATGTACAAAAATACTAAACTGCAAGGGGGTAAAGTGTAATTTGATGATTAGCGATGGATTTTGTGCAAATGTTCATTTTACAATTAACGTACACTAAGCGTGACGAAGGAATGATGATGTAACTAAAAGTTTTGTCAAACAGTATTTACTAAAAGTAAAAAAAAAAAAAGCCGAATCATTTTCTCATCAGCTTGCTGCTGGCCGACCCATTTTTCTTCTTCTTCTTCTTTTTCACCAGTCGAGAATGTTTATTAGATTCTTGCTTGTTATGTCTTGGATAAGCCGACCAAATAGTTAAAGACAGAATTCTTGACCCGGTATAATTTTGGTGGAGTCTTCAACTGAGACATGCGGTATTCGTATAGTATAGAGAACATGGCAAACCATGGCTTTATATTTCTTTACATTATAATTAAAGCAAATCAAAGTTTTTATTTCTAGTGTAGTATTTTTGTATATTAATCAGGCAAAGCTTGGGGCTATAAATAATTCAATTAAAGACGAAGAATTTCAATATTGCATATTTTAAATGTCGATTAGTTTTTTTTTTTTTTTAATCACAACTTATATATATTTTAGTAAATGTTCAGAGAATTTGTTTCTGTTTGTATGTGACCCAGTAATTTTTTTTTAAAACGTCTTATACATGTCGAAAAGTGAATAAATCCAAACAAACAAAATTGAGCTGGAGGTACCAGAAGCAGTAAAGTCGAAGCCTCTAAATTTCTTCAATTTGGTATCTCAAACTTATCTAATTCTTTGCTACTATTAGATTAGTTGAGTGACAAACAAACAAAGTGTATTTTTTTTATAAAAAAAAAAAAAAGCAAACAAAATAATACTACTGTTATGTTATCAGACGAGGACGTGAGCTTTGATGAATTATTCATGCCAGCTTTGTAAAACAAAATAAAACTTTGTCTCCTTCCATACAACGTTGTCTTCTGCTTGCGTCCATGTTCATGCGATCTTATTAAAAAAAAGTTTAGAACGATGGCAGGCAGGCAGTCAGGTTGAGGGTTCTTAATTGGATCGGTCCTTCGCCTTAATCAGAGGCTGAAAAAGTCGAACAAATTAGCTGTGATGACTGAATCAGTCAATGCACGTTTTTCATTCCAGTGATGTTAGATCTAATGAAATTGATGTATGTTTGGTTCCTAGCCAGAGAATCTAATAACGTTACCCATGCCTTTGCGCGTTATGCTAAAGTTGACAAATTAATCTCGTTGATTCTCTATGGAACTCGCTTCCACATTTTGTTAAAGCAATTAGTACTGCTAAACGCGCGAATTCTAGTAATTTTATTAATAAAACAATCCGTTTCTTGTCGAAAAAAAAGAGAGGTTAATGTGATTTTTATCAAACAAAATTGTTGGAGAATGAAAAATCACAAGATGAAGGAGATTATTTTCTAATCAAACATGGATTTAGCAATTAACGTGTCTAATTTAATTGCAATTTCAAAATTATATGAATTAACGAGAGAGAAGGTGAAATGATTCAAAGGGCCTACCAGAGATTATTACACTTGTAAGTGCCCTGTCATTTTGATTAAACTGAAGAATCTGTATTATCATTAGGCTCGAGACTATATCCCAAATAGGGAAAAGTCAAAGAGACATTTTGAGAATATATACTTAGGAAGATTCAGCACGACTTTTTTTTTCTCTTTTATTATTATTATTATTTTTATATATTTCCTTGCTGATACAAGTGCAAAACAACTCATTTCCTCTTAAATTAGTATGATTGTTTGGAAGAATTGTTAGAATTTAGTCTGAGATTGGGTAACAAATTTCCAAGTGCATGAATACGAGACGAGAAGAATTATTAGTTTGTTTGATGTCTGTCATTCTAGTCTTTGCCTTAACAGGCATCTTCGAAAATTCCAAAACCGGGTACACGCACGATAAACAGAAGTTGGGAGACGGGTTCAGTGCAACAATCCAAGGAAGGATCCATTCCATGCTTAATACGAAAAATGTAACATGACAGGAGAACGGGACACTTTTTCATAAAAGGTTTTTGAATCTCGTTGTTGTCGACATGAGAGCCGTGCTGGCATTGGAAATTGAAATCGTGTTATTGCCACGAGAGCCATATTGATGGTCGATTTATAAAAAAAAAATTTTAAATTTTTTGTAAATAAAAGTTTGGATGGATTTAATCCATCCATCCAAACTTTTATAAAGTAATAATCAAAATTGAATCCATTCAAACTTTTGTTTAAAAAAACATTAAGAAGAAACCAAGTAGGTCATATGATTCAAAATCCAATATAAACTGAAAGTGCTAGGCAGGCTGGCTGGCTGGCTGGTCGGTCCTTCACTCGTTTACGTGGCCGGCAGCTGCAAAGGTTGAACGGTCTACCCAATTCCCATATTCCTCTCTACAGATTTGGAGACCCCATATTTCCCTATATTCCCTTGAACCTTATCCAAGCCGCCTAGCGCCGGTTTCAGTTTTATCTGGCTATCAACATCGCCTTTTGCTCGAATATTCGAGGCTCTTTTTTTTTTTTTTTTTTTTCAATATACAACTAATCTTGATTTTACTCATAAAATTAACCTTTTGAGGTAGTCCGGAGCATTACTTGATTATGATAATCAATTTTCATAATCAAACTTTGCAAAATCTGTAGCAAATGACAACAAGCTCTTAGTATTATTAGTAACAGAGAGAAAAATGTCTAACCGCCGATGCAGATAATTGTAGTTGAAGCACGTGAGTGCTAAACACCACAACACCCTTAATTGTTTTACCTCAAAAAATGAAAAAGAATGAGAGTATTATGAATGAAAGATTTGGACAGTGGCATGAATGAGAAAATTGCATTCCTCTGTTGTGGGTATATACTTAATTCGAATTGAAACAATGACAAAACTTCAGTTTCGAAACCATACAAAAGAAGAAGCAAAACAGGCTACAAGGAAACAAGACGCGAATAGCACATAATTGGTGCTGCTTCTACCCAAATCTCGTCCTAAATCTCTGTACATGTATTTTGAGAAGTGAGAAGAATAAACAAATGAAATGATTAATCAAACAGGTGAAGAATCAATCAGTCTACAGTCCGAGGAATCCAAAGAATGATCAGTCTTTTCACTGCTCAACTTATCTTCGTCTTCGTTCCTGTCAATAGGATTAAAACTGGCAATTGTTGCAGTCAACTCTTTGGCTCTCTGGGCCTGTAAATCCCAGTCTGTACGAACCAAAACAACCAACATGGTCACTGCACAAGAGCCCTGAGCTGCCAACAGTCCCACCCATAGTCCTCTGAAATCATACCCCAAGAAAAAGCTCAGCCAAATTGCAACAGGCATTCCCACAAGATAAAAGCATCCCAAGTTGATGTTAGCCCCCATTTTCGGCCTAGCCGTGCCTCTCAGAACCCCACAACCTGTTGTCTGAGGGCAATTGCCTAGCTCACAAAGTCCAATTATGGGCAAAACCATGGACGTCAGGGCAATAATGCTTGCATCTTGAGTGAACATGCTAGCCCAAACGTTCCTTACCATAATAGCAAAAGACAGGGCCGACAATCCCAACATGAAACTCGAAGATAAGCCAATTATGGCTGCAAGCTTAGCCTTTTCGGGGCGACTAGCGCCTAACTCATTTCCTACCCTTGTTGATACGCTAAAGCTTAATGAAGATGGGAATATGTAGATCAAAGAAGTTGTCTGGATCAAAATTCCCATCGATGCAACGGTGGCTTGGGGATTTAATAAGAATCCACTGAGCAAAATCATGATCTCGTACCACCACCATTCCAGGCATACTGAAATGCAACTAGGTATGGCTAAATTCATGAGACTTCTCCATCCCTTTAGGCATTGAGAGGATATGCCACCCCAAGTCTTTTTGGCAACGCCCGAAAATGTGACATATATGATCAAGGATATTACTAGATTGAAATTGGTCCACACCCCGCTAATGGCAACACCTTTGATACCAAGATTGAGCACTACTACAAGAAAATAATTGATTGGGATGTGAAGAAGAATTGATAGTGCCGCACAAAAAGTCAAAGGCACTGTTATGGATTGTGATCTAAGATAAATACGCAAGGGGTGGAGAAACGACAAAGCAATGAGATCAGGGAGGGAATAAAAAATGTAGGATTGAGCTTCGGTTGCAATTGCATGATCCTGGCCGCAAACTAACAAAATTCTCTTCATGTTACACCATATCAAGGCAATTGGGATAGATGTCCAGAGAAGCATCAGCACAGTTCTTTGTAAAGTCAGGCCAAGAAGCTTATATCTTTGTGCGCCAAAGGCTTGGCCACAGATAGGTTCCATCCCCATGGCAAGGCCGGAGAGAATGGAATAACCGGTGATATTCGCGAAGCCTATAGCCAGCGCACCACCTGCCAGAGAAAGCTCGCCAAGGCGGCCAAGGAAGAGCATGGAAATCATGGAACGTGAATAAAGAAGCAGGCCAGTTAGTATCATTGGAATAGCAATGTTTGCCATGCATTTGGCTTCTGTAATTGCCAAGGACAGATGAGTTTTCTTGGCGCTTAGGGTGTCTTGGGGTTTAAGTGTTGGGTTTTCGTAGACCAAAGGAGTCAACATATCTGATTCTTGCAATAATTTTGCACTGAAATTGGTATGGTTTGGGATGTTTGTGTTAAATTTGCACGTAGGGGAAGGTGGTGGGCACATGGTTCTAGGCTTAAGAGGGACACCGCCAAGACAGATGCGGGTGTTAGTTGTTTGCAGGCAGTTTGGATGGCTTGGAATTTGAGGGGGTTTTTATAGGCCGAAGGGTTTAATGGGTTGTTGGGGTACAAACACAAAAATTGTTGGTGTTTCCATACAGACCTTTTATGGTCGGCCTTTGCTTTGATAGAGATTTTGAAATTTGGTTGACTGCTGTTGCACGCACAAAATGAATGGATGTTTGTTACCTGGCCATTGTATTTTAGTCTTTTCGGAAGCATGCTTCCGTTCTTTGACCAAACATTTTCAATCACTATTACTAGCACGGCAAACAGGGAAATTGGATCACCAGCTTCTAAGATGAGATATATATGACTCCAGTTGAGATGAAAAAAAGATATATAGAAGAAGAATTTGTTTATGGATATGTATAGAGGCGGCAATTTGGATTGAGTTCCATTTATCCATCCATATAATCCATAATTAAATGGATTTGGATTATCCATTTATAGTATTGGTTTTAAATGATTGACTAAAGTAAAATCATTAAATTAAATGGATTTATATGAATTATCCACAAAAACCATATATATCCATTTACTTAAAAATTATGTTTCTATCTTATGCTATTGCGGCATGCATTTAAGGAAATGCTTTCATGATGAAAGTTTCATCTGATGTTGAGAAATGAGAGGGATCACCCTTGCTGTTAGGCCAAGTGCTGTACCTAGTATGACTGGCAAGGCGCTTGGTTCCCCTTAAGCAAGGTCTCGAGTTCAAAATCTTATGAATAGAGAGACAGGTGCTGGAAGAGCTTGCGCCTCTCATGGGGTGCAACCTAGCTCAACTCCGGATTAGTCAGGGCTCCAAGTGGCTACTGCATGCCGAGGGATCTGACCAAAAAAAAAAATTACCAAAATATTTAAATGGATTATAAATGAATAATTGATAGTTATTATAAATGGATCTAAATAAATTGGATAAATTTCATCTATCATTCATTAAGTCAAAATCAATTATGAACCATTTATCCATATTAACACCTCTAGATATGTATATCGGTTGTGTTAGATATTGGAGCAGGCGATTTGATGATGAATTTGTATGGGAGACATGTCTCCATCTTGAAGTCTTTTATTTTATGTGTTTGCTACTTTTGCTTGGAGTTTCATTTCGGCTAAGCATTGAGATGGGCGTTTCAGGGGAGAAGGCACATTGAAAATGTTCTTGGGCGGTTGCTCGAATAGACCCATGTAAAAAGTAAAAGCCTCAAACTCTACAGGAATAATAGTCAAACAATTAAGTACGTTTAATGGATTGAGATGAAATTCTCTTATCCACTCCCAAAAGTTACAGCTGTTCCTTAACCTGGAGTCACAAAAACAGAAAAAGGTTTAAAGAAACTGAAGAAGGGAGGGAGCTGTTTATCTATCTACGTGTAGTAATAGTTGTCAGCGATTTTGAGTTCCAGGAAGTCACCAAGTCACAGAGGATAAGCCAAGAAATGTTCGCCTTTGACTGGCTGGCACGATGGTTGAAAATTTGAAAACAGCACTAGTTTCAACTCCGAATGAGGCCGACATCCTATTTACTGTACATGCATCATGCATTAAAGTTCGCTATCAGTCAAATTAGTGGTGTCACGATTCATGCCCCCAATACCAAATTAATTAAGGGATTACACGATTAAGCATTAGCAAAAAAAAAATGCTTAAATGAGCTTTTTGAAGGATGCAATTCCACAAGTTTTATAAGTTTTTCAGTTTGATGTAGCACTCGCTGTACCATTTGACAAAAGTTGATGCTAGTAATAGTAATAATCTTTTTGTGCTAGCAGATATTAATGCAGGTCATATATATATATATATATATATATATATATATGATTAAAGTTAAATAGAGATTATGTATCATGTATTCATATTTAATAATATGAATTAGTAATAATTTTTTTACACTAATGTACTTTAATGCTATACCTCAGCATTAGCTAAGCTAAAATTTGTCTACAACTGAGAGTTGTCGGCCAAGTCACTATAATTCTTGCCAGCAATGCAGCCACGAAAGCGAACGAAAGTTCAAAGCATAAATAATAAACTTCACTTTGAAGATAACCAATGGCAATGGAACCGGCGGAAATGGCTGACTCAGGCAATGGGGCATGCAAAATGGCGTTTTTCTTCGCATTGATCCTCCTGGTGTCTGCACCTGTCTTGCCATGGACCTCCCCGACGCACAACCAAAAAGACAAAACCACCACTCATCACGATCGAATACTGCGGCTGGCTTTTTCTTTCTTTCTTTCTTTCTTTTTTCTTTTTATTTTATCCAAAAAAAAAAAAAACAAATAGTAGATTGGTAGAAGGATCAGATTACTGGTGAAACGAGCTAAGAGTTACAAAGGGCATCTTTTACACATTTTTGTAAAGATGTAGGGGACCTAATTTCTTTAAGGTGATGTTGGGGACAAAAGCCTAATATTAACAAGGATATGAGTAGAAAATCTAATTTCTTTAAGGAGATATAGAAAAGATTTTAAAAATCTTTTTTTCTTAAATATTTTTTTAATTGATCAAAGGGAGACTCTAAACCTTGTAAGAGAAAGAAAAACAAATGAAAAAATAGAAGGCTTGAGAGTGAGGGAACTCAAGGTTGCCTCGCTAATATTCTTACTGGTTAAGTTGGTTCTTGGGGACAAGATTTTTAAAATCTTAGAACAATAAAATCTAATTTCTATACCAACTAATATAACTGATTGTTTTAATTTTTTTTCAAGAAAAATTTTTAAAAAAAATTTCTAAATTTGGTTTTTTTTTTTTTGGGCCGCCCCCTGCGCTTCCTATCTAAACCCCATGCAGCCGTCGGTGCAGATCGTGCATGTTGTAAAATACTAAACAGCCACACGTATCATGGTTGATGATCAAGATTAAATAAAAAAAAAATAAATACAAACTCTTAACCTCAAAGCATCACATGAATTAATTTTGCAGACATGAGAATATATCCACGCCTTGATTTGTACTGGCAAGAAAATTCACATACAAACAAAGCTGCCTGCCTTTCCTCATGCGTCCACACACAACAGTTGGCCGTAGGCGGCGCTGCTAGTAACAATTTGCTGCTGCCTATTAACGTTTTACGTACTACAATTTTCCTTATACTTGGATTATAATACAACGACAAGGGTTGGTAGTAGCTAGTACCATATATTGTCGTTGTTATTGTTTGTCTTTGCATATTTAGCTCTGTTCTTTGGTTCTAATTTTGTACGTTGCCTCTTGAGGCATATAGATCTCACGTGGCCACGACAAATCTCTTGCTATATCGCCTGCTTAATCAACTGAAAGTCTCGTACAGAACCACTGAATTCGTCAACAAAATCCCTTTTTCTTAAAAAAAAAAAAAAAAAAAATTCTTATTTTTCTTTGTTAGTTTTGGTGATTTTGTCAAATGGTCTTTAAAAGTAACTGCCGGCATTATTTTCTTAGACCTGTAATTTCAACCTTTTGCTCCGTGAGCATCTTTGGAATTTTGGCTTGAAGCAGGCGGAACGAGGGATCTGTCTTTTAGGGTGGATAAGCCTAGTATTTACATGCCCATTGGCACAAAACCGAGGAAAATCTCAGGATTTGGTCCAAGATTGCTCTTCTAACAATCGACAGATCAGTTGGAAATGACCAATTGGGTATAGTATTCAGTATTTTTCCATGATGAAGAACACTATGGGAGGTTGAAACCTAGAAAGAGTGTACTAACCGGACAGGGCGTCACCACCTCATATCTTCCAATATTTCAGAATCAAGAAGCTTCAAATTTTGTCATAATACGATATATACGCTTTACAAGATTCGAATTTCTATAACGCAATTTAGGATTACTTTGGTTGAAATTTTTGAACAGAAAAAGTATTCAAATTTTAGTTTTTCGACTTCAATTATATTAAATGCGTGGAATTAAATGTCAACTCGAAACTTTGCTTGCAAGAAACTCCAACTGCATGTAGTTCGTCATGCCACTAGCATATATATATATATATATAGACATACAAACGCAAAGCTTCATTTTGATTTTGTTTTCTTGTATCTAATACCCTCATCAGTAATATCTGGTGAGATGGGCACCGGCGAAAGCGGGTAAATTCTATGCAAGATACCTTAACCTAAGCAAAAATGATTTTCTGATGAAACGGCATTTGAGCCCCTAAAAATGTTTGAATTTTCCCATATAAGTGTAAGCTTCATTTTAGTAAAGATTCTTTCTATTAGGTAGATTAAGCCAAAAACAACCTCTTAGATGATAGAAAAAAGAAACTTCTGGCCGGCTCTAATTCAATAATGATTAGCCAGTTCTACTTATTCTTTGAACAGGAAATTAATCCCCTTTTTTCGCCACGGATAAGTTTCTTCTTCTAGTCTAAATGCTGGCTAGGCTGCGAACAATTCGTTTAAGACAATTTTTTATTCAATCAAGCGAAGTTGATTTTCCACCCAATCCCCTCCGCAAAAAGAAAGCCATCATTCCGGCCCACAAGGATGTACTGAAACCGCCCAAGAACGTCTGACAATCAAACATCGGGCTGTGATTTTGAAATTAAAATTCAATTATCCAGTAGTCCAAGGGTGTGTACTGATAGCGCCCAAGTTTCTTGAATACACGTGTAGTAGAACCCACTTATGTCCTTGTCGAAGAGAGGTTAGCAGAATTAGGCTGTGTTTAGATTGGATTCGGTTGGATTTAAATTTCAAATCCTCATTCCAAATCCTCTAATAAAGGGATAATTAATGGATGATTTGGATTTCAAATCCATCATTTAAGTAATTTTTTAAGTGTTAAAAACTTAAAATTTATTCAAAATACTAAATGTTACATGAAATCCTTTCTCTTTATATATATATATATATATATATATATATATAAGTGGAACGGTACGAAACCAGCAGCCCCATATACCCAACTTATCAATCCTTTTCTTCGGATCTTTCTCCTCTAATCTATGCAATTTGTTTTTTTTTTTTCTGGGTTAGAAATCAAAGAGGATACAATGATTGGCCATATTGTCCGCACCTCCTCTTCGACTCTGCTACTGTAACCGCCATGGGAACACCGCCAACTACCGCGGTGATGTCGGCATGGCTGCTAGTTTACTAATGTCAGATCTTTCTTTCTTTTTCAATAAAAACTAGTAATGGCTGGCGTGCTTTTTGCACGTGATTATAATATCTTAAAATATATTATACTTTAACTACTAAAATTTTTTATGAAAATTTGATCATCAATATCACAATATAGTATTTTTATGTTATTTATTTTTTAAAACTAGTTATTTTTAAAAATTTTATTAAATGAAAAAAGACAGAAAACATTCTAATATAGTTGACATGTTCTTTAGGATTGAATTTGGAATCATGAACCAAACACTTTTTGATTTATAACTTGAACTCTAACATATCAAATATTGATAATATCATATTTTATCAAAATTATTGTATATTCATGATTCTACTGCATATAAACCATAATCATCACAATTTTTATAAACGAAGAATATAATTAAGTTAGAAAAATAAACATAAATGTAATTTGAATTCTTTGTATTATGTTAATTCTATTTCTGTCAATAATAGAGGTATAAATGATCCACTATATAAAGTTTTTTTGGCTTGTATATTCTGATAATTGAAATTTTATAGATAGAGGTAGTAGAAGTTTTCTATTTTTCTTTTCTTTTATTCATGTTTTTACCACAATCCAATGCAAAACAAAAGCAACAAGTCTACTTTTTCATACGAGCACAATATTTTGGTTTTAGTATTTAGTTTTCTTGATGATCATGGAATTGGAATGAGAATTGTTGCTAATGAACAATTTTAATATTAATTTTTTGTATATTGCAGTGTTTTATTTTTTAATTGCCAACTTTTAATCTATAACTGGTATCATTATTATCAATTATTGGAATGCACTAAATCTGTCTAATTACAATTGTTACCATATATGAAATTTACTTAATTTTAAAGCTTTTCATTTCATAACTGCTTCCATTATTCACTAATACTACAATACAATAAATATATGTAATCATTAGAAAAATAAGGGTATTTTGGACATCACAAAAAATAATTTGGATATCATTTTCATGTTATCATTCTTCATTTTAAATTACTTTTATTATAATTCTTATTTTATTATTGGAGATGCCTCTTATTTGATGGATGGATTTGGTTTACTCAAACCAATACAAATGAAGCATTACTATATTATGTCAATAACAATAATGTTTGTCTTCCCCAGGATATCAATAATTTGGATGTTATCTTTGGTATTTTTTGAATTTTATTCTAGTTTTTTAAGTCATTTGCTATTTACTTTACGTCATTTTATAAATAGTTTTCAATTTTTTTCATTTTCTTGTTTTGATTGGTTGCTATTAATAATAATAATAATAATAAGGGTTTGTATGGTACTATTCCTAAATAATAATAATGGTTTGTATAGTGCTATTCCTGATTTCTTTTTTTTCAATTTAATACTGCTATATCAGTTATAAAGGTGTTATCATTTTTTGTATATTGAAATTCCATTGGGTGTAACATGAAAATTCTTCATATTGGTAAAAAATAGCATAATTATAAAATTTACTCGTGATATTTGTATAAAGACATACAGATCAATAAGGGTTCTCTTCTCCTTATATGTTTCTCCATTTTCTAGAGAATATCTATTTTTTGAAATTGATTTTTTTTTTACAATTTTTCATACTTCAATTAAGAAATTTTGATACGTATAATAATTGGAAATGGAGTCCAAGGGTAGGTAAACAGTTTTTAATGAGCAATTTTTAATTATAATTAAATCAATTGAAGTGTTTTATTTCTTTTAATTAGTGCCACATTAAAATGCAATAATTCTAATTAAAAAACTTGAGGGTAATTTAGAGATAACAAAAACTAAGATAAAAAAAGTGCTTACACTTGCACTTCCAAATATCAAGATTCATACTTTTTATATAGTAATGATAATGATAATGATAATGATAATGATTAGTGGACAGACAAAGATAAATTACAAAAACAGAAATAACTACAAAAGAAGAGACATTAAACTCTTCAACAGAGATTTTTTTTTTTTTTTTTTTTTTTTTAGATTTTAGAGACTTTAAACCTTTCAACGGAAAAAGAGAAAGGGAAAGGCTTAAAAGTTGCAAGGATCTCACACTCATCTGGTTGAATTAGTCTCTACCAGCTATGCTTGGTTTTGGGGACATAACACAATAAAAGATATAGAAATAGCTGCTCCCATGGCTGCTAATCCTCGAGCTTTGTTTTAGGGCTTCAAGCGTCAAAAGTGTTACAAGGGAAAAAAAGTAGTCCCATGCTAGATATTACCAAAAAAGAAATAACCCAAAGCAAAGACCAACCTAACAAAAATTTCATTTCATCTATCAAAAAAATCACAGAAAATCTGAAAAGCTAGAACAAAACAAGATTCTAAAGTCTATCAAATTATTGGAAACAAAACCAAAGGAGAAACCCAATAATGAATAATGTACCACAATCAAACAATTACCCAAAGCAATATTGAACTCTCGCCTTCTTCAGCAATCTTGTTCCTTCTTAACAATCTCAATTCCAATTCGTCCAGAGCCAGGCTTTCTATCATCATCAATATTGTCAGGTGCAGGGACGAACTTCCTCCAGTATGGATGCCGACTCCAAACAATTGCCATCTCTTCAATGGGAACTCCTTTGGTTTCTGGGAAAAACTTATAGATGAAAATGGTCATTATCACCACAAAGAATGAGAAGAACAGGAACAATCCGAACTTGAGTTTGCACAGCATCACAGGGAAAATCTGAGCAACCACAAACGTGAAGATCATATTTACTGATACGTTGATACTTTGCCCTGCAGACCGTACTTCGAGAGGGAAAATCTCACTAGGCACCAACCAACCAAGAGGCCCCCAAGACCATGCAAAGCCAGCTACATAAACACAAATCATTGCTACCACCGCTAAAGCGTAACCCTTTGGCAAACTGCCCGGGTTTCCACTAACCCCAAATTTAGCACCAATTGCAGCAGCAATCGCCAGCTGAAATATATAACCAGGAAAAAAAAGTCAAATTAAGTTTTTCTCACCAAAAAAAAAAAAAAAAACTTTTACGCTGACAGTACATTAAAGAAACGTCATCTTTTTTTTTTGGGTACCTGCATTATGAGCATTTGTGATCCACCCTCAAGGAAGAGTCCTCTCCTTCCAAATCTATCGACAATGGCTATTGAAACCAAGGTTGATAAACAATTTACTAAACCAGTTATAACGGCAGACATGAGCGAAGCAGTACTCCCAAAGCCAATAGTCTTAAACAGAACTGGTGCATAGAACATAATCACATTAATGCCAGTGAATTGCTGAAAAAATGGGATAAGCATCGCAAATGTTAACTGGGGTCTGTTCTTTTCCTTCATAATATTTGCCCACGGATGCTGTACTTTCTTGGATTCTTCACTGGCAATAACCAAGTCATCGAACTCCTCATCTACATCCCGAATTCCACGGATTTTCTGAAGCATTATTTTGGCTTCTTCGCGCTTGCCACGCTCGATCAATGAGTTGGGAGTATCAGGAAGGAGTAAGGATCCGACGATGAAAATAATGCCTGGTACAGCTGCACACCCCAAGCTTATACGCCATCCATACTTCAAATTTGCCATAAAATAGTTCAATAGATTGGCCCCAAGGATACCTATTGTGATTGACAATTGAAACACCATGTTCAGAGCTCCACGATATCTGTATGGAGCCATCTCAGAGAGGTACACGGGCACAGACTGTGGAAAAAGAGAAAAAAATAATTTTATTCCAAAAAATCCTATGAAATGTTCATTTCCTTCCTTCAGGACAACACCAGCATTACAAATTTACAACTGCAACTAGCTAGCTAGGGTGCTAGAGAGCCATTCTATCTTTTGTTATGAAAGGAAAAGGAAAAGGTAGTGCATTTAGCAACTAAAATGATGAGGATACACGCAAAGATTTCTTGTTACTTGTTTCTGTACAATTTATCTAGTTGCACTATTTGGTAGAACGCTGAATTTCTAATCTGATCCAATTTCGTGAAAAGGTGCATGTTTGGTTTATGATCTGGTAGTATCAAAACTTGTAAGAATTAAGGTAAGAGTTTAAGTTAATTGTATACGCATTTCCACTTTAGTACTCCGTAATTGTCTGCCTTTTCAGCTGTGTTACTTCAACAGTCGTATCACATTGAAATGAATTAGTACGTCCGCACGATTAGAAGAGATTATAAGAACACGATACCTGATTAGCAAATCCAATACCAAAACCAAGAAGGAGCCTGCCAATAATGAGCATCAAGACATTTTGTGCAAATCCATTGACAGCAGAACCAGCTAGGAAAAGCGTTCCGCCAATCACCATGGAGACTCTTCGTCCACATGCACGAGTAACACTGGAAGCTACAAAAGATGCTAAGAGAGCAGCAAAATACAGCGAAGATGTAAACAATGTCAACGTTTCGCTGTTGTATGTACAGTACTGATTTGTTGAGGGACTCATGCCTTGCTCCTTCCTCCAGACGTCCGGGAAGAATTTCTTTAAAAAAAGAGGCATCGATATAACCCCACCTACCAAATCCAACCATCCCATATTCATGACCAAAATCTTGATGGTATAGATTAACGCAATGAAGGCAGACATCATGAGAAATAATACACAGCTTATGGTACCATTAATTTAGTGTACCATTAATTAGTCATTAATTATGTTCATATGCTAGCTCATAATCACCAATCGATTTCTGACAAGGTTTAATTCATCATGGCCGAAATACATGTGTTTACAACCGCATCCTATATGTATCATTACCAAATTTTGGCCACGTAAAGGAAAGGAAAAGCATAGTATTTAGTAACAGATTTAGGCATGTAAGATCAAGACTGCATCCTATATGTGTCATTACCAAATTATGGGCACGAAAAGGAAAAACGTAGTATGTTGTAACAAAATTTAGGCATGTAAGATCAAGAATAGTATCCAACACCTGAAATGCCGATATCATAACCGAAGATTAAGCCTCCCATTGCAGCAACAATGCAAGTCACGAAGACTTTACATGTCATATTTCCAGGATAAGCCTTCCCCTTGGATGGGGCAATTCCTCCACCTGCCATTTTTGATTACTTTCTCTACAGTCCCGAGGAGAGCAATAGGGTTTAGGAGGTGTTTTAGATGGAAAATGTGGAGCAGAGCAATAGAATGGTAGTAGTTAGTTATATAGTATCTCCTACTTTCAGTCTTCCAAGATTTGCGCAGATAATTTGTCATTATCCTTAGAGTTATCCTTATCTGATCTTCAAGTTTGTAGTTCGAATACCAGATATTATCATGGAACGTTAGAATTAAGGGTTAATTTCACATACCTCCCCTGAGGTTTTTAATAATTGCAGAAAACTCCTCTCAATTTCTAAAAATTACACTTATCTCCCCTATTTTCACTATTAAGTAACATTCTAGACCTAAAAGGCTATACTTTTTTCCAAAATTTCTATAATGCCCTTGAGTTATAATTCATAACAAAAATGTAAAGGAACAAAAAGGTTTACAGTCTCTATTTCATTTATATTTATTTTCTGCCACGATTACCTACTTATCAACATCTAACCACTAAATAAACACTTATCTTTGTTCTAATATTCCTCTTTTACCTAAAAATATTTGATGCAGACCATTGTATCAACTATAAATGTTACATCATATATCCAAAAAATTATCTACAATTTCATAACAATATCAGATTTTACTTAATATACTACAATATTCATCAATATCTCTAAATTTCAATTCCATGGCTGCCACCTTTTTAATACAAAATAATCCAAACCATCACTACTAATATCAATATCCAATATATTCGATTGGCACAGAGTTCAAAATCAATCAAATTCTCTCTATAGGAATAATATCAATAATTGTAAATAAAAAATAGAAACACAATGCAGTTATAAATATATATCAAGAACACTTTTTTTCATGATAACCAAAACAGTATAACCTACATTTAGTTCCTATTCCATTTCTTATCTTTAATTTTTATTTTTTATCACTGTCACTATCTTCATCTCCATCTAATTTGATAATAAAATTAACACTCAATTTGTCATTTAACAATTTCAATTTGCTAATTCCTATCAAAAATTGAAAACAAAAATGGGCGCAAGGAAACTATTTATTAATAATGGAAAATCGAGGATTGGGAATAGATACCAAGATATATAAGTATTAGTGGTTTAATGTGTATGGTGATTTTATTAGTAGCGAGAATACACATTTGGTTGATAATAATAAATAAATAAGTTTAAAAAATAGATATATAAAAAAGAGAATAGATAGTTAAATAGAAAAAACTGTGGTTTGAATTATTGGTTAATAATAGATGAGAGAGTTTTAATATTTGATAGAATTTTTCAATGAGTTGACAATTAATAAAGGGCATTGTTGTCTTTTTATCACAACAAGGGAAGTCTCTGTAATTATGTAAATCTCAAGGGAGCCGAGTGAATTGTCGAAAACCTCAGGGGAGGTTTCTGAAATTATCCCTAGAATTAAAAGGATATTTGGAGTTACAGAAAGTGATTTGAATCAACTGAAAAATCTGTCTATTAATATTCTCATGGTTTTCTTATCTACTGATGAGGTCAAACTTCAAGAATGGTGGTAGTTAGTTATATACGAAAGTGTATCTCCTACTTCCACTCTTCCAAGATTTTTGCAGATAATTTGTCATTATCCTTAGAGTTATCCCTTTCTGATCTTCAAGTTTGTAGTTCGAATACCAGATATTATTTTGGCAGTTCAGGAACATTAGAATTAAGGGTTAATTTCACATACCTCCCCTGAGGTTTTTAACAATTGCAGAAAACTCCCCTCAATTTCTAAAAATTATACTTACCCCCTATTTTCAGTATTAAGTAACATTCTCGACCCAAAAGGCTATACTTTTTTCCAAAATTCCTACAATGCCCTTGAATTATAATTCACAACAAAAATGTAAAGGAAAAAAAATGGTTTACAATCTCTATTTCATTTATATTTATTTTCTACCACTATTCCGTACTTATCAACATCCAACCACTAAATAAACACTTATCTTTGTTCTAATATTTCTCTTTTACCTAAAAATTTCTGATGCAAACCATTGTATCAGTTATAAATGCTACATCATATACCCAAAAACTTATTTACAATTTTATAACAATATCATATTTTACTTAATATACTACAATATTCATCAATATCCCTAAATTTCAATTCCATGGCTGTCACCTTTTTAATGCTCCATCCATCCCACTTTGATAGTCTTGTTTTCCTTTCCAATTGTAGTCCCAAATTGCAGTCCACTTTTCAATTGAAAAAATATAGTTATTTTTTAATTTATCTAAAATATTCTTATTCAATGTAGGTTGTTATTAATATGAACTACCTTATTTAATATAGATTGTTAACCTACCCCATTTAATACATTTAGATTTAATGTAAAATAATATAAAATGGGGATTGATTCTTTCTTGACCATCAATTCAAGTTCCCATAAACCATCAATTCAAGTTTTTCATAATTAATTAATATAAAGTTGTACTCTATTTAATGTAAGGGTATTTTAGAAAAATAACAATCTAAATTTATTTTTCCAATAAAGTTAACTACTTTTTTCTTAAACTGTATGAAAACAAACTAGAACTATCAAAATGGGACAAAGGGAGTACAAAATAATCCAAACCATCACTACTAATATCACTATCCAATATATTCCATTGGCACAGAGAACACAATCAATCAAATTCTCTCTATAGGAATAATATTAATAATTGTAAATAAAAAATAGAACACAATGCAGTTATAAATATATACCAAGCACACTTTTTTCTCATGATAACCAAAACAGTATAACCTATATTTAGTTCCTATTCTATTTCTTTTTTTTATTTTTTATTTTTTTATCACTATCACTATCTTCATCTCCATCTAATTTGATAATAAAATTAACACTCAATTTTTCATTTGACAATTTTAATTTGCTAATACCTATCAAAAATTGAAAACAAAAATGGACGCAAGGAAACTATTTACTAATAATGGAAAATCGATGATTGGGAATAGATACCAAGATATAAAGTATTGGTGGTTTAATTTGTATGGCGATTTTATTAGTAGCGAGACTACACATTTGGTAGATAATAATAAATAAATAAGTTTAAAAGAAAAATAGATATATAAGGAAGATAATAGATAGTTAAATAGAAAAGATTGCGATTTGAATTATTGGTTAATAATAGGTGAGAGAGTTTTAATATTTGATAGAGTTTTTCAATGAGTTAACAGTTAATAAATGACATTATTATCTTTTTATCACAATAAGGGAGGTCTCTATAATTATGTAAACCTCAAGGAAGCCAAGTGAAATTATCGAAAATCTCAAGGGAGGTTTCTGAAATTATCCCTATAATTAAAAGGATAGGATATTTGGAGTTACAGAAAGTGATTTGAACCAACTGAAAATCTATCTGTTAATATTCTCATGGTTTTCATATCTGCTGATGAGGTCAAACTTCAAGCTTATGCACCGCAGTCAACGCTTTATACGTAACAAAGAAAAACAACCCGTGATGTCTCAACATGTGATGAGTTGCAGAAAAATATCAACTAGTAGGAATATAGTCTAGTTAGTGATGTGATAGACCGATGAATATTGACCTTTTACGGACGAATGGACCAATATATTTTTGGCCCGCCATTGATACCCCAACAACAGAAATCTACATTATTATTTCTTTTTTCTTACGCTTAATGATCACAATAATGATTTTCTACGTGTGTGTACATAATACAAAAACTATAATTATTTATAAAATTGGTTACATTGTTTGACATTTTATTTGTTAGAGAGAAGTTCATGAAAATAAGTGTGCACAGATGGGCAGTGCTATGGTGGTTATCTATTAATTATTGTGGTTACTAACGCAATTCAAAATTTCTAACAAAAATTCAAAATAAAAGTTAATTTTTTCAAATAAGTTTGAGCCATTTTCTAAATTAAATCATTGGGCATCGCTATATTAAGAGAAATTTGTAAATGAAAAAAAATATATATATATATATATATATATATATATATATATATATACGATCATAAGTTTCCCCATGCTCAATATATAGAAAGATTTTAATGGAAGTAGACTATGCTTTCACTGAAGAGAAAAAATAGACCATTACCATACTCTCGCACCATACAAAATGTGTTTAACTTAGATGTTAAGACATGAAAACAGTCGAATTTTATTTCTTTTCTTATGTAAAATTAATCTTCCAGATATGGAATTTATTTAGAAATTGCTATTACTTGACATTATTCAGATTATAAAAATTGTGCATGATGATGTCTCTCTCCTCAAATGCGTTAAGCGTATGGACGGCTATAATTACAACAGAAATATTTGCATTATGACTAGGTGGATCTAATTACCTTGACGCTCATGATATGTTAGGCTTGTGATTAGTGTCTAAAAAGACTATGTCTATAAACTATATCTATAATCTAATCTATCCTATTTTATTTCTATAACCTAATCTGTCTTATTCTACAAGGATGGGTATAACTTAATCTATCCATTTTTTTTTACAGCAACGATAACATTTTTATAATTTAATCTATCATATAACATTTCTATAACCTAATCTAT
Organism: Coffea eugenioides; assembly: GCF_003713205.1. NCBI lineage: Eukaryota > Viridiplantae > Streptophyta > Magnoliopsida > Gentianales > Rubiaceae > Coffea > Coffea eugenioides. The sequence goes on along the minus strand of NC_040042.1, from coordinate 44,772,734 downwards.
CATATTCTAGGGGGAGCCTAAAGAAACTATATCTATAACCTAATTTATCATATTCTACAGGGAGGGGGAGTTTAAAATAACTGTGTTTATAACCTAATCTATCCTTTTTTATAGTAACGATAATATTTTTATAATCTAATCTAACAGATAGGGGAGACTAAAGAGATTTTGTAAGGAGTTAACAAATATACAGATCTAACTAGATTAAAGAAGTATTACGACACTTCCTTTGGATTTTTTCACTGTAGGTGGGGTTTGAACCGCCCACCTACAGATCAAAGAGGGATTTAGTCCCTTTTGGATGGCCACTGAGGTTTGGTTCATTGGTTAAACTTGTGATTAGTTGGTTTATAATTTTACATAATGTGTAACTGAAAATGGGAATTCAAAAGATTAAGATTGGTAAATAAACCGATTTATCAATGATTGATTCACGAAATCAGGGCCATGACCGGTGAGTTTGATCAAACATGTAATGCACATTAAAGGAAGTGGTAATGTGCCTGCCCATTTAAAGGCCAAAATAGCATTATCGGCAAAAACATGTAGTGTATGGTGGAATGCTTTTCTCCCCTAATGTTCTTTCTGCTGCGGCAGAAGTCTTATCTTAAAAAGTAATTTTATATTTCATTGAAAAAAATGACTAAGAAAGGTTAATGTTATTGAAAGACAAGGAAAACATTGGAGAGATGTGAAAACACCCGAAAAGAATGAAAATAATCTCAGTAGCAAGTTGAAATTTCTAAAATGGCAAGCTAGAAACGCAAACGACCAAGAGTAATTTGAGTATGTCAATTTGACTGTGTCGTAGACAAAACTGAGAAATACCAAGTTGAAGATGGTAGGTAAGTTCCTTGTCAACACAAATTCAGAAAATTTATTAGACCCTATTGATCGACTTGTGAATCAAGTGTACACAAATTAATATAATGAAGATAATTGGAGAAGTTTGAACTACAATGATTCTTGTATATCGCAACCTGAATAATTTTATTTAAGAATCAAAATTTTGACAAGAAGCACCAAGATTTAAAGGTTTTGGATTCAAATCTCCCCATCTCCTAACCCCACTTCTTAAATTCCTCACCTTCTCTGCTAATATATATATATTTTTTAAATCTTGACAAGAAGCTATAAGCCATTAGGGCTATTCAAACTGAATTGGAAAACCGAAAAATTTGACCCAACTCGAAAATATTGGGTATCCAGTCCGCTTTCGAGAGAGGGACAAGTTATGGTTGGGATACTAATTTAGAAGGTTGGGTCATGGTTCACATAAAAAAAAAAAAAAAAGAAGACTACCTTCACATATAAGGGTGAATTTGTAAATTTGTTTATTAAAACTAAAATTAATAGGAAAAAATCTAATCATCTTTCATCAAGTTTTTTATATTTGAGATAATGTACTTTATTATTTTAGTTGATAAAATTTTGGTTTAGTGGCTAAGTTTGAAATCTCAGCACTTACACGTCCTAAGTTCAAATCCCTCTTCACTCCCTTCACAAAATTAAAATAAAGTGTACTGAAAAAATTTTTTTCTCTCCACTTTTTAAATCCCATACTCTCCTAATTTAAAAAATTAAAATAAAGTGTATTGAAAAAAATTTCAACACTAAGGTTGTTAAGTTGTTAAATTTGTCAATTATATATTTTTTTATTTTTTGTTGTAAATAAATATTATTTTAAAAACTTGTTTACTCTGAATATGTGAGGATTGATGATTAAGTGGTCATTATTGATGAATGATGTATTAATAATGAAGTTTTTTAGACTTTTAGTTAGTTTTTAATTATTTATTATTAATTTTTTAACTTAGATGTTCGATCGTGTACCTGCAAGTTTTCTGAACTATAGTGTGTCGGGTACTCGACCATTGGAATAGTTACCCTATAGTTTCAAGGCAGCTATAGTTCGATTTTTGGTCGAACCGCTAGGACCGAATCGGGTCACACATTTGTTACGCCCAACCCGTGAACACCCGCGTGAGATATTGAGAGAATTTTCCGCAAAAGGAAAAAACACAGATTGAGAAAAAGAACCATCGATAGAACTAAAGCCTTATTGTCAATCAAGGACGCTTTGGCCTTGCACTTAAATTCCTTGTCTGTCTTCTGACAATTCTATTTAATTGCCACTTTCTTCGAAAAATTAAAAGGGATAATTTCAGAAACCTCCCTTTGAGGTTTTTAACAATTTCATTTAGCTCCACTTAGGTTTTAAAAATTACATATACCTCCCCTATCATTTAAAATGATAATACTACCCTTAAATATGTTAATGAAATTCACTTATTTGATATGTTTATACTTAGAATGACTATTAAAATTATTTTTTTATTCTTTTTTCTTCTTATTCCTTTTTTTAATTTTTGGCCAATAAAACTGTAGGACTACTACTATTATTTCTAGTTTCTACTGTAACCAAATGTCGAAGTAGTGATTTTTTTTGATGAATTAACTTTATATGCAATCCAATGTTTTTTGCTGATCTTTGTTTTCTTTTTTTTTGGTATTAAAATTAATAATAAGTCAAAAACAATGGCTCAAAACCACTACTAAATAATGATAATCCCACTACTCGAAAAATTCATAAACTCTAAATGAATTATTTTAATATTTTCTTTTCTATCTTATAAATTTAAATCCATAATAAAATACCATCAAAAGTATTCTATCATAGTGATAAAATTATTATTATAGTTGTTTATCAAATAGTAGGTATGGACATGAAAAATTTGGCGACGTTTCTTATAATTATACTAGATAATCTTATAATTGTATAGGAAAGTAAATTAAAAATCATTAGACAAGGGTATTTTTGGATATTCATTTAACAATTTTACCAAGTCAATATTATTTTAAAGTCTTGTTACTAAAACTATCAAATCAAGGGAGGTAGGTGTAATTTTTCAAATCTCAAAGGATCTTAGTGAAATTGTCAGAAATCTCAGGGGAGCTCATTAAAATTATCCCAAATTAAAAGCCAAAACAAAGCAGTTGTGTACAAACAAATACAATACGCCAACTGCATAAAATCAAACCTTTTCTAAATAGATATCTGTATATTAGCATGGTAAGTTGGTCCAACTCCAACTCTAACAAGTACTCATATGATGTTTCTCCCCATTCCTCAAAAAAAAAAAAAAAAAGAAGAGAGAGAGAGACATATATATATATATACTTGTATCTCTATTCCTAGTAGCCAGCCCATCATAATTCATATGACACTCGAGCCCTATGGCCTATTCCATTTTGGTGTAGTGAATGAAAAGATGAATATTTCGGCCGCAGCCGGGGAGTAGGTTTCACTTGGCCACGTCTGTTGATCTCTTTATTTCCTGTGTTTGGTGGGGTTGAGGGGCTACTGGTGCAGACATGGTGACTGCCACTGTCTAGGGAAATCTTGATGATTTTATGAGCCCCCGATTCTTGAAGGCAAGAAAACATTGGAATCTTAGCAAAAGAACAAATCACAAAATTATGCAAAGCCCTCCTCTCGTTCCCATGTCGCGTCGTCTATCTATGATAACTTGGGAGAACGTACAAAGGAAACATGAAAAGTAGATCAAGATTTTAGCTAAGGTAACATGTTTACGGAGCTGACCCGAGAGACAAACCAATGCGATTGAAATTCGGTACGATTCAATTCGATTATTGTATTTTTTATACTACTTGACGGAGAATTATGTTACATTATTGTATTTGAAATAAAAGTGATGGAAGTGTATAAAATATTTAACACTTATTCAATACAATATTATGATGTATTTATACATCAAAATTTTGAACATGTACAATGATGAAATGAAATCACGCAAAATACAATTGAGTTCTTGTCCGAGCTCACCGCAATGATCTTTTCCTCTTATTTTTTTCCCCTTTTCTTTTTGGGTTTCTGTCATGGTTTTTAATAGTAGAGAGGGACCCAATTTTTTATTCAAAAACAGCTTTTGGCAGCCACAAGATCTAATGTGAAGTCGTGACCTTTAATATATAAGGAAGGCTTGGTGTTTGAACGCCATCCATTCATCTGCATATATCGGATATGTTTCTCTGCCCATAATACCAAGAAATAGTACTGTATGTATTCAATCTTTGAGGCTGTATTTTCTTCTTGTAAACTATGTTTGATCAGGCAAGAAAATGGATGACACGATTTCCTAAATAAATATACATGTGTGTGTACAGTGAATTGGGGGAAGGTAATTGTCTCTAATACGTATTCCTTTTGGCGTTCACTGTTGAGACTCATCTTAATACTGGAGTTAATAGACTAGTGTTTTAATTACATCTATGGCTGCCATGTGATTGCAATATCTATTGGACCAGAATCTTTTTTTTTTTTTTTTTGGAAGTAAGTGGATCGTAACCTAATCCTTTGTTAATCAAAGGCTCCCAATTTAGGTAAGTTAACAATCAATATGGATGAAGCAAATATAGACATCGAAAACTGTAGTATTTATTAGTTGGTTATATCGAAGACAACAGCTTGAAATTTCCTTCTACACAATAAAGGAAATATATTATTTAGTCCTAGTTTTTTATCATCATTATTTGGAAACTAATAGTGCTTACTTTCAATTTTTTTTTTTTTTTTGTATTAGTGGATGTACGAATTGAATAAACTTAAGCTAGAAGTTTAAACTAATTAAGTCAGATTGCGCAAGTGATGGAAAAGTTTTTTTTTTTAAAAAAAAGCAATAGGAAATTAAATCAAGAATGGATGAACAATTCAATCTGTTGAAGTTGTTGTGGTCCAGAGAGTAGGCAAGATAATTGGGAGGTCGATGAGTGGAGAGCTGACTTCTTTTAAGGTTTCTGAATCTGACTGGGTATTTTGTTCGTGGATGTTGCTAGCTAGCTAGCTGCAATTGTCAACTTTTAATTGCTCATATGGATTATTGCAGCAATGCAATAATTACTTTTACTGCCCTAAACACCAGAATATATATATATATAACACAGAAAACCCACATCATCTACAGTTCCAATTCCCACAGAGTCGATCACTAACAAAAGAAAAAATCTACTGCAACTTGTTATTAAGGAGTTGAAAAGCACTGAGAAGACATATGAATGTATGGAAATACAATAGAGTACAGCTAAATGCTAGCTTGTACCGCTAGTGCCCAGTTCCTGTGAGCGTGTGCCGTTTTTATTGGAAAGCTATTGCTACCTCAAACCTCCGAAGAAAAACCTCAGAACCCTAAACAAAATGTACCAATCCAACCGCGACTTCCCCACGCTTTCAATATTTCACCTTTTTGAAGTTTTTTTGTCACATATCCGATCATGTCTTTGCCCTTATATATCAAACTTGATCATCCCACCCCTAACCCAAATAGTCCTTCACCATGCCCCCCCATCCCACAAGTATACACGCACTCACACACTAATAGACTACATCTACACCTACACATATATATATATATTCTAATTATGGCTGACCATCCACATCTTTCCAACGTGCCCCCATTAGCCCAAGACAAACTTATCCGGCCTACCCAAGAAAAACCCTTCAACCCCATTTACTCCTCCTCCTCTACTCTTCCCCCCCCTCCTCCACCACCTCCAGCTCCACCACCAACCGCTACTCCTATAATTCTACAACACGGCCCAAAATCGCCACATTTCTTATCGATCAAGAAAAATGAAGCTACGCGATCTATAGCGAATGTTAGGCTTCAAGCACCGAGTACAAAGACAACAATGAGTTCTACATCTTCCAGTGGCTCGCCGAGCCGTCCCTCAGGTGGAAAGCACCCAATGTACCGTGGAATAAGGAGCCGGAGCGGCAAATGGGTATCGGAGATTCGCGAACCACGTAAAACTACACGTATTTGGCTAGGGACTTACCCTACACCGGAGATGGCGGCCGCGGCCTATGACGTGGCTGCAATTGCCTTGAAAGGTAGTGATATTGTACTAAACTTTCCTGATCGTGTTAGTTCCTACCCAGCCCCAGCCTCACCTTCTCCGTCTGATATACGCAGCGCGGCTGCGGGTGCTGCTGAGATGATGAAGGAGAAAACTGCAGGTCGTGGAGATGATGGTGATGATGATGGAAAGTTTCCTCATGATCAAAACCAGCCTGGATCAAGTGATCATCAAGAATTAGCATTTGATCAAGATAGAGGCTTGGCTGGAGAAGATGAATTCATTGACGTAGAGGCACTGATTGATATGCCTAATTTGCTTGTGGACATGGCCGAGGGAATGCTAGTGAGCCCACCAAGAATACACTCTCCGCCATCTAGCGATTCGCCTGAACATTCTGATGTTGATAGCCTATGGAGCTATTTTTGAATAATCTGATCAAGCTTTCCAAAAACTTTTCTATTTGGTAGTGATAATCTAGGATTGAAGAAAACTACACCACGGGTGATTGTGAAAATGAACGTGATATATAGCTTCTAGTAATGCGTATAACAATCCGGGTAGTAAAAGACTCTTGCTTTTCTGTTATTCACATCATCAGGATGCATGATGTTTTTTAGTGGAAATTAATAAGGTTTGATCAAACAGCAGCAAACGTTTGATCCTAAAGCCGAAAAACAAAAAGTGCAGAATGGGTTTTGAGAGTGAAAATGAAGTTATTAGTCATTTTTATACATTTGTGTTTAATAGTACAGTTGAATTCAATTGAATCAGCTGACTCTTTTCCTTTTTTTTTTTTGTTTTTTGGGCCCTCTTTTTCTTCTCTGAATCTCTGATACAGTTTCAGACACATTAACGTGTTGTGCAGCTTGGTTTCTTAATTGAAAGATAATACACATGTCCTGTAACACACGCCTGCAGTACAAGCAGTGTATGTGCAGGAACTCTCTCAGTCTGATCGTGTCCTGACTTCTCTGCATCAACCAACCAGACTGTAGTATAGTAAATTCTGTGGTCTAAGGGCCAGGATTCACTTTTTCCCTTTCCTTTCTCTTTACCCTTCTAGTTCCTTTTATGTAAGATCATAGTACCACGAATTTTAAGCAAGCTGAGAAACTGGCCAGGACCACCTTGTTTTGATCCTTTTCTTTTGCACTCCTTCTCAGATGTATACTAATTAGAAAATGATGTCATGTTGTGATCGAGCATCAGTCTTCAGTAGATCAGCAGCATATTTTCTTGCCAAACCGTTGGTTAAAGCATTATAAAATTTGAGATGTGCAAGTAAAGAAAATATGACCATTTTTATGTAAGATATTGGAGTGAAGGAAAATGTCACCACCATGAAAAGGATATAATACTATTCACCTACTCTGGCAGCAGACATATTGGCCAAACCGCTTGATATGATCTAGTGATCTTTTAGCAGAAGTATGGGATATAGACGTTAGAACCAAGCGTCATGTTTTTGTAGAACATTTTTTGATGGGGATAGAATGCTTACATCCGACTCAGGTGGTGGGTTGGTCCGTACTTCAACTGTTGAAGGGGGTCGTGAGAGACAATAAGGAGCACAAAATCCCCACTAATGGTCGCTTTGCCTACCTAGAGTTGTTTTCGCCTTTTTGGTTATTGTGCATGTTTCACACAATTTTATCCAAAATTACTTGCAAAATCTTACCTCCCACACCTTCGATTCGATTGGCCTTTCCCCCTTTTTGTTGGTTCATCGATGCAGACTCTACTTTGACAAATTCAATGGATACTGAAACTGATTATTTCACTATTGATTGAAACCAAATTCGGAAAGGAAACAAAAATGATTGGTAAATTTCTAGACAGTTAAAGCTTCAACCTTTTAGATGATCGATATGGAGTTTTGTGGTATGCAGAAGAACACTTGCAGTGCATTAGGAACGTTTTGAGATTTTATCACGTGGAGGTAACCAAATTTTGATTTTTGATAAGCCAAACCAAATTTTGGCATCAATGCAATAAATTGATGGAGACAATTGCAACTACGACATTGCAAAAAAGCAGCCAAAACAGTGGAAGATATATAGGGAGTGCGGGCGATACGGTGCAAAATACAAATGCTTGCGCAGCCAACGTGTTTGGAAGTTTGAAGCCTCCAATTCATCTGGTCATCAGTTTGTTTTGGAGGCAAATAAGAAGATGCTTAAGGCCATAACTGGTTTGGGTTCTTTTTTCTGGTTATATTTTGAGCATTTGTAAAATCAGACAGCAGTATTTTGAAACTAATTAAACTATGATGATGTTTATTTTCAAACACCTTTTTTTTAAAAATATTTTTAGTCACCTTTCTATCTCGCATATAACGCATCACAAAAAGTGGTACAATAATCTAACTCGTGTTCAAACACACTCGATAATATTATCGTTTTTTTTTTCCCAGGGACGAATAGGCATTATTGTTCTTGCTAACAGAGAAGACTTTTTGATGTACTAAATTCAAGTGGCTTTGACTCTGTTGTTGCAAACACCGCATATGTTTAGTGTCCTAACGCCAATTATTTTAAGAACATATTCCTAAATTCGGTATAGAATTAAATTCAACTACCGTTGAACAAATTTCCCCTTCCCTAGCTAGCTGATCTATATGAAGAACAAAAGCTAGGGATCGAATAAAATCGTTGACAGTTAGTTAGGTATTCGGTGGTTCCTAATTTTTAATAGCTGAAATAATGGTCAATAAAGCAAGTAATCAAAAACATACTGCTGGTTACAAATTGAATTTCTAAGAGCGCAGTAGACAAAAGGAATCTAGCATTTGAAATAAATTTGACATGGCTGAAATTATTAGTTGGGAAGATAAAACTCCATTATTAACTTTAGGTTTTTTTTTTTTTTTTCCATCTTCTTAATCACTGGATGGTAATAAACATGTTCTGCTGCAATATACTAATAACTTTACAGAAAAATATAACAACATGTTATAAATATTAATGCCTTCTGCATTTTGTGCTTGTCTCAATATGGATTTCAGAAAGTTAAAGAAGTTAACAAGCAACACAAGCCGCAGCTCCCTTTCTTCAGTTTTTTCCCTTCATGTTATAGAACCGTTTACATGCAGCCATGAACTTTTAGATGGGTACGCAAGAGATTTTGAGAAAAGTTCGCAACTGGAAGAACTTAAATGTCTTCCATCAAAAAAAAAGAAAAAAAAAGTAGATCATTGGTGTGTCCAGTAATTTATCAATATTTACATCTATTTAATTTGCTACTTAATTATGCTTTTGGAAGGACATTTTTCCTTTCTCTTTTTTTTTTTCTTTTCTCAGCTGAAATATATATATATATATCATTGAAATTAATTGGAAATTAGTTGAGCTATGTTTCGCCATCATCTTCAACTATATATGTGAACCATATAAAATGCATGCCTAGGCTAAAACAAGAGCGCTCGTTAAATAAAGCAAACATCCTTTTTATTTCAGTGGAAAAGAAGATCTGATTTGAAGAAATGGCACATGAAAAAGTAGCCGTAAATCGATCGACGGTCGACCCCAAAAAGTCATTTTCATTTTCTTAACACTTGTTTCCAGTCAAACGGGACATCAATGTTAAAAATCAAGTTCTTTTAGTCAAGATGGAAACGTTTTGATTCGTGAAATCGAAAAAACAAAGGGTGTCTGCCCTCTGGTGGGGCTTTGTCTGATACAGAATCTCATAGTAGCAATCGAAGCCGAAATCTTCTTCTCTTTGAATGATTAAAGCTAGTTTGACCATCAAAATCCACATCATTGGCCGACATAACCCTCCTTAATTTGCACTCCTCTTCTCCCTTAACAACATAGATTATCGGTTTCTCCTTCACATTACTTCTGGGGTGATTTCTTCCTTTGTGTCCAAAATACTGTAAATTACGTGTATTTATTGTGTGGGGCATCTTGTTTTAGTGTAAACATAGTACGTATGCTTTTACGCACTGGTCGTAGACATCGTGCTGCTTTTGGCCTCCAAACCCAGCCATGATAGCAACAGGTTTCTAAGATTAAAGAGTACTTCCTTGGCTCATCCAATTGCTTTTAATGTATATTTCTTTCTTTTTTTCTCTGAGAAAAAGATGGTCGTGAAAAGATTTTTCCAAAGCTTCAAAAGAAAGAAAGTACTATATTGAATTTTTAGTGAGGCTATTCAATGAAAACTATGATGCATGAAGGAAAGAATCTTAAATAATGCTCGAACATGAAAACCCATGTAAGATTCCCACTCCTAATAAAAAACGCGTAAGCAAACCAATATGACACATACAGGCACAGAAAGTTAGTTTTTGGGAACAAGAATATTTGAGATATTTTTACTGTATGGAAAAATTATCACAGTTGTATTATTCGCTCTAAAACTTGTGCACTTAAAATATATACTACTAATATAATATGCCACTCTAGGGTCTGATATTTATATAAGGATTAATTTTCTCTACACTGACAGTGTATACACTTTCACCATTAGATGCATGACACATGTATAATCCGAATTTGAATGTTAAACTCAAATTTTGCATGTGTGTCGTATATCTAACTGTGATAATATATATACCGTCAGTATATATAAAATTTACTCTTTATATAAACCGTATCTAAATCAAATTCTTAGCCTTAAGATTAAGAAAACATAAGCCAGCTAATGATATCTATCTTTGAAGATTATTATATGCCCGTAGGGCATTTGTGTTGCAAGACATGAGACAAAAGTTCTTGAATTATAAATTAATGCCTCGAATCTGGATCCCAGAAAAGGAAAAAAGACTGTACAAATCCAATGAGTATATTAATTTCTCTTTACAAGACATATTCCAATTTGGGAAGCTGACGGCATTAATTTATATAAGCTGAACTACCCAGTTGACGAAAAAAATTAATCCATATAGGTTTGAAAGGTAATGAGGACGTAATATTAGTATTTAAAATTCGTAGCTTAGGGCCATATACAGGTAGTCGAATAGATAGATGCATTTAACTTGGGTGGTTTAGCACTCAAATTACAGAAGATTTGTCAAGGCACGGCGCCGAGGGTCCAAGCATCCAATGCGGTTGACACTTGCAATAAAATAAGATATGCTACTGCTTTGTTTGGTCTTTATAATATTAGAAATTGTCACTATTCCCTTTTTTTCATATAGTTGTCAATCATATGGGCTTATTCTTTAAAAAACAGGAGGCTTTTTTGGCACAACACAATAGTACTCTTATGATGGTCGACCAAAGATGTCTCCCAAGTTAGCCAAATCATTATGTTCTTATGGTTTGGTGGCTATAATTGTTATCCCTTTTACTTTAATTTTACCTTTTTGGAGTGTTCGTCATTTCCACAAGTCATTCTTTTGAATTAGTTTTCTGAAATGCATTGAAACATTGCTATTTTGGGGGGTTGGGGGGAGCAACTCCTAGCTGTACTCGTGGTTGATGAGGATTTGGACTTTCAAGAAGAATATGTGGAATCATGGATGCTGTATTTCTTACTTTTCTATGCTCTTTTACTTTATTCTCAAGTAAAAGAAAATGGCGAAAAACAAATGGATGATCATCCTAATGGTTCCTTTTTTTTTTTTTTTTTTTTGGGGGGTTCTCATGCACTAGTTAATTAAGTTGACTGCCACTTGCGAATGAATCACCATGGTATTTAGCTGAATTCGACTCCACGAAAATTGAAGTCAATTCGAATTTAAATGTTTGACTTATGAATGCGTCCAACCTCAAATTCACATGGTTCTATTTGACTAATGCCTAAGGGCCTGTTCTCATTTGCTTATAAGTCTTAAGGAGTCATAGTTAAAAAGTAATTATGGATAAAGTTATTTAAAAAGTTAATTTTATATATATTGATGGTATATATATTATTATCGTTGGACGCATAATACATGTGCAAAATTTCGATTTCAAATTCAAATTCAGATTATGTATCATGCATCCATTAGTAAAAATATATACATTATCAGTGTATAAAAAGAAATTAATTGACATGTGAAATTGAAAACCAGAGTCAAAAGCAAAAGCAAACTTAAACAACAAACAATAATTTCATCTCTGTTTCCTATAATAAAAGGGGGGGGGGGGGGGGGGAAGAAGAAGCTAAATATAAAAGTCAAAAGCTAACTTAATAATCACTTATATCAAAAGCAAAAGCGGTAACGACAATCTAAGCTATCAAAAACAGTCTTTAAGCTTAATTATTGACGTGTGAAGTGTAACAGTTTGTAAAATTAAAAGTACCCTTAAAAAGGAGTATTATCACGCGGCCGATTGCCGTTTAGCAACACATGCAGTTCATAACGGAGGTGAGTAATCTGCCAAAAAAAAAAAAAAAAAGCTTTCAGAAACAAAAAAAAAAAAATTTTGCATTTACGAAACATTTTACTTTGGTTCAAAATTCAACTTTTGAAAGGCAAGTATCAAGTCCCCTTTTTAAAATATATATATATATATATATATATATATATATATATATATATCAAACACTGATTCTTGGTGTAATAAGTTGACAAAATTGTGTTTGAGGTTCATCAATCATCATGCAGGTTAGGGGGCAACTAAAGCTTATCTGTGAAACAGCCCTAATACGTAGTTGAATGTTGGGGTTCCAGAGCGAGTAGTAGGCCATCTCCACGCGAGAGCAAACCCATGGAACCGTGTAGGTTGAGACGTCCCCATCGGCCCAAACAGGCTACGATTAATCCGCTTTTATGCAGCCCTTGGGCTTTGTTAACACATTCATGTGAAATACGAAGTGTTCAAAGTTGAATTTGATCTGAAGGCTTTCGTTCAAGGTTCACTCGATAATTCACGTATAGGAGTTCCTTATCTGATACCAGAAAGCCCAAACAAGTATGCATAAAATTCATGCTCTGTGCATCGGAAATTATTGCTTGAATTCAACAGCTACAAGTTGCCGCGGAGTTTCATTTAGTCGTCTTAGTTAGCCTACCAATATAAATTGGCTCAATAGGTAGGTACGGGTCACTTCCTCACAAAAGATAGTATGTTCGGCTCCTATTGTTGATATAATAGTTGTATTGGTAGGTGATCTATAAAAACCCCCCTTTAAACAATCTATGATTTCGGAGGTTATATGACCGGTGATAATGATCGAAATTGAATCAATCCAAATTTTTTTCTACCCCGGAAAAAAAAATCCTTAGTTGGCCCTACAACTAAGAAGATATTATTCTGGCAATAGAGAAGTATTGGGCTGATTTATCCTCCCCATGGTGTAGGACACCAATAGTTTGTGCCCAAAACTCATGGATTCGGTGTATAAAAGGCCCAACTAGTTGAGGAAAACTTTGGACCGTTGCAAAGAGTTGTGTGAGGAAGAACCAAGAAAAAAGAAATATGAAAAACTTTTACTGCAAATATGTAGTAGAATATTTTATGAAACTCATAACACGTTATGTCGTATTATTATTTCTTACAATTGGATATAAAGAGCTCCTAACAATCTATAGATCAATGGCAAATTGTCTTGCTTAAATACAAATTTCGTCCTAGTATTTCCGTATCCCATGATCCCATCCACATTTACTAAGTGAAATATACATGAATTCTCATCACCCAGTGAAATAAGTTGTTACTTTCAGTTCATAGCTTGTTGATTCTGCCGCTTCTTGAAATATCTCTTCCATCCAAAATCAATTTATCGAAGATGTCGATTGGCCCAAAAAAAAATGAAAGGATCAATCAGATTGTAGTCATCAATACACGAGAGTATACACCTGTATTATGATTATGTACAAATTACCGTTTTTTATAGTCTTTTATATTTTAACGCCATCAATACATAGATACGAAAGAAATAATAATGGCATACTCAATCTAGACTAAAGTCATTCTCAAAACAAATGCAATTGTGAATTTGCATATTCATACTATTTCTTTTTATTCAAAACCATATTTCGGTGGTCCTTCGCATAATGGAAAATTAAATGAGATTGCTAAAACAAAGCTAGTCGGCATCAAATACTTCAATTTGTATTTTCTATTATCTTTTTCAAGATAGTTCCATTCACTAGCCTGGTGCTGATAACTTTGGATATACTTTAGTCGACAGACGGGGCAAGGACGGTCATCAGAAGGACCGTCCCTGAATAATTAACGGTCAGGATTTGGTCAAAAAAAATGGTACGGTACAGATCACTTCTTGTATTTCATTTTTAACAACGTGTGTGAGACCCACAAAAATTTGTTCTAAAATTACACGTTGTGCAAATAAAATTACTCTGTGTGCAAACAAAATTACGCGATGTGTAAAATCCTGCCCGTGGTTCACTTTAGTCGGGACGATCAGAATAACCAAAAGTTCATAGGCGTTCAAGTAATAAATTTTCCGGACTAGAATACAATTTGAGCCTAAGTTCGAGGGTTCATACGTAATATTTCTTTCCTGGATGATTCGTCCACTATCTAAGCAACCGTCACCTTGACTAAAAGGCCACATTTTTCACGTGTTTCTTCTGCGAGCCAAAAATAAAAATAAAATTCTTTTCTGGGTGGGGCAGAAGAAACGGAACTTTAATTTGAAACTTTTACTGCAGGTTACGTCATCCTGAAAGCCAAACAATTCGTCAGTCTTCTCAAACAGTCTAATGATGTCATAGGAATCCAGTTGTCGCTTGTCAGCATCACCACTAATTCACATTCGTCAAGGACCTTCGTTTTGGCTTACTTTTTCATTCTCGTTTGTGTGAGAACTTGAAATATGTGTAATTTTCTACAAATATTTATTATGTTCTAAAACATATAGTCTCATAAATAAATAGTTAAGAGTAAAACTTTTAAGCGAACTAAAACAATTCCCTTCAAAATCATAGAAAATAAATTGTGATTTAGCTTTTCCAAATTGGATTAAGCCAAATGATGAACAAAAAGAAATCTGGACTACACATTTGAGTCGTCGCATCTATATAAAAGATTATTATGTTAAAAATGAGGTACGTCCACTGATTCACCAAAAGAAACAAGTAATATACACGTCTTTTGAATTAAATACCTTATAAAATGTTAAATCCTTCCCAAATTAGTGTCTATTTTTGTGTTAGTATAATATTTATTTAAGACTAATAAATTTGAATACATGCCATACTTGTAAAACAAAAATCAAATTTGTTACACACATCAAAAGGAAGTGGTACTTTGTTTGCAATTAAATTTTGACATATAAAATAGAAATTTTTTTAAAGTGTAAATAAAAAATTTAAATTCGAGAATTTTTACTTAACTTATCTCTCCTTCCAATAACTCTTGACTAACAGCCCAAAGAGGGTTTAATCCCTTTTGGCCACTGAGCTTTGGCTCAGTGAGTTTAGCCGACCTTAAGCTTGCAAACTTTTTCTATAGTAAAATTAACTGTACCAAATTCGTCTAAGTCCTCATGCCACATATGCATAACTTTTTCGCCGCGGCGGGGGTTGGGGGGGGGGGGCAGCAAAAGAAAGGGAGCTTTCATCAAAAACTTTTGCTGCTGCCTGCACTTTCGCCGCTGCCAACTGGTTACGTCATCTGAAAAGCCAAACACTACGCCATTAATGAAGAATTTCATTTTTTTTAAGAGATGAAACTTATATGGTCTAATAATAGTATCCAATTGTCATTAGCACTTCATGTTTGTTAAGGAACTTGGTTTCCGCTTACTTTATCATTCTCATTTGTATAAGAACTTGAAATATGTACTTCTCTACAGGTATTATATTTTAGAAATAGAACAAATTCATTCAAAATCATACAACATAATTTTCAATTTAAGGCAAATAATGAAAAAAAGAAAAGGCTGGACAACATTTGAGACGCAAATAATGGAAAAAGGAGTAATATACAAGTTGTTTGAACTGAATATATCGTGTCACACATTAAATGCTCCCATCTCCCTCCAAAACAGTGTCTGTTTTTTTAGTCAGTGTAAAATTTATTAATTTAAATAAATTTGAATGCATGTCATATATGTAAAAACAAAAAAAATGATCAACTTTAGTTTACACATGGAAGGGACGTGACACTTTCTTGGCAATTAAAAATCTAAAATATCAAATAACTTAACGGCTTTAAGCTTGTAATAAAATTATTGATAAAAAAATTGAGCAAACCATTAGTTTATCAAGTCTCGTGCCACAAGCCAGGCATGGGACTCATACCAAAATAATAAGGGTTAATTCCACTTAGACCCCTCAAACTATTCCCTGAATCCCACTTAACTCCCTAAACTTCAAAATGGGACACTTAAGTCCCTAAACAAAAAATACCGTCTCACTTAAGGAAATATTTTGACAGAATCTGAGGTGTCGTCAGTTTTCCTAGAGCGTGCAAACACGCTCTGTTAACCGAGACAAGTGACTGAAAAAGACGAGGACATGAAGGTAAATTCACCTGTAAATACTAGTAGATTGAATGAAGAAACCATTTGCGTTGCTACATCCGTCTGAAAGGGGACGAACAGAACGGGAAGGATAGGAATAGGAAAAGCAAAAACAAAAAACAAAAATCTAGCATTGATCGGGATTCATGGCTGGTGATATGGGAAGGAAGACAGGGCATCGAAAGGCATCTGCAGTGAAGGCAAAAAAAGGGAATGTGAAGATGGAAACTGGTAAGAACCTTCTAAATTTCAATTTAATATTATTAGGTGGTTTGCAATTGCAATATGTTGATGGGTCGGGATTTGTATTGAGATAGAAAAATGATAAATAGACTGATGAAGTTAGGGATTAGTGAAAACTTAGGGTTTGTGAAAATATTTAAATATGTAATGTACTTACTTGAAAATTTTTTATTTAAAAAATGATCTGGAAATTTGTGATGTTGGAACCCCAATGCTCATTCGTTGGAATCCTAATGCTCATCCATTGAAGACATTAGGGTACTGATCGTACAACTGGAGTATTTTTAAATTAATTTTTCTGATTAAAAAATTCTTGCTTTTAATAATAGATTGTGGTAATGGAGCAAATTTCGGTCAACCATTCACTTTGGAAATACACCATCAAGGTGAATTCACAGATCCTCCCAATATACAATACTTAGGAGGGCAGGTGGATTATATAGACGGCTGCAACCCAGACGAGTGGTCCCTGGTAATGTTGGATAAATGTGGGTGGAAACTTGGATACCCAAAAGACTCAGGTTTTTTATGGCACTGTAGAGTATCAGGGATGCCATTGGACACAGGGCTGTTTTATTGCTTATGTGATAGAGATTGCGAGGTAATGGTGAATACATTACCAAATAATAGAGTCGCAGAGGTGTATCTAAGGGTTGTACCTGGAGCAATGAAACAGATGCCTCATACCCAGCAGGCATACAATGAAGCTAAGTCAAATCAACATAGGAAAGATGAAACCACACATGAGGGCAATAGTGACATTATGATATTAGAAGATTGGGGACCTGATGATGAAGTAGCAAAAGATGAAATAACAAAGAAAGAAAAAGCTGCCTTTGGAGAGTCGAGAGTTGACAATAGTAATGAAGTGGAAGGGGAACCAGTGGAGAAACATGACATCAATAAAGTTGATGTGAATGCTGAGAAGGGAAATAACAGTAGCAAAGATAGTGAAGCGCAACCTGCTGGAGGAAGCAAAAATGACAACCCAGGTGATGATCAACCCAAGGAGGCAATGGAAAATAATAATGGTGAAGGTGAAAACATGCCTACTGAAGAAAAACTAGAGGACTCAGACTATGAAATGGCAACAGACGAAGCTGATATCATGGATGAATGCATAAATGTTGGGCAACAATTCGGCTATAACCCCACAGAAAATGAAGCCGAGCCTTCTAACCCAAATGTGAAAACAAGGAAGAAAGTAGGCAGAAAAAAAGAAAAGGCAGTCGAAGACAATGGTTGTGAGGATGCTGATGGGATAAATATTGATGGCATGCAATCAGAATATGAATCAGATGCTTCTGCAGAGTTGAAGAGTGAAAGTGACTCAGATGAAGAATCTGGGCTCCATAGAAATAAGAGGCCTAAGTTTCCAGTTTTCAATGACAAAACTGATATGAAAAGTGCTAAATTTACTGTTGGCCAGCAGTTCACATCAGTGGTTATCTTCAGATTGGCAGTTAGAATACAAGCTATTATGGATGGGAGGGATGTTTACTTCACCAAGAATGACACAAACAGGGTGCGAGTGAAATGTAGAGGCTGTGGGTGGGAGATTGTTGGCTCAAAAATGCAAGGTGAGAGCACTTTTCAAATTAAAACACTGAGTGATGAACATAGTTGTGGTAGAGTATTCCATAACAAGAATATGACCTCAAGACTAGCCAGTAAATTGTTTCTAGATGAGGTGAGAAAGACACCTTCAATGAATGTACATGAGCTACTTACCAAAGTGACTGAAGAGCTCAACGTAGAATTTTCCTTAAAACAAGGATACAGGACACTGCGAAAAGTTAGAGCTGCAATTGAAGGGTCCCATGAGAAACAGTATGAATTGCTAGAAGACTTCTGTGGAGAATTGAGAAAAGCAAATCCAGGGTCTACTGTCTTTGTAGAGTCTGAGGTTGATGATGAAGGAATTTCTAGATTCAAGAGGTTGTATATGTGTCTAGAGCCATTGAAACGGGGATATTTAGCAGGATGTAGATGTTGGATTGGAATGGATGGGTGCTTCTTAAAGGGCCCTTACGGTGGACAGCTTTTGACAGCCGTCGGCATGGATGCGAATAATAAAATGTATCCTTTGGCAATAGCAGTGGTAGGAGTGGAAAATTATGATAACTGGAGTTGGTTTTTGGGATTACTTGTCCAGGACTTGAGAATTTCAAATTCAAAGAATTGGTGCATAATGACTGATAAACAAAAGGTAAGTGAAAACTGAAATTAGCATCCTAGACTTACTAATTAGCTATTAAACCTTGTTGTCATATTGTAACTAACTATCTGCTTTTGACTTGGATTGGTATAGGGATTGGTCCAAGCAGTTAGAGACAAACTCCCGGAGGCTGAACATAGGTGTTGTGCTCAACATTTGTACTCCAACTTCAAACTCAGTCATAGGGGCTTGGCACTAAAAGATAGGTTGTGGAGATGTGCAAGGGCATCATATGTGAACCAGTTCAAACGTGAAATGGAGTTGCTTAGGCAACAATCTGAACTTGCACATCAATGGCTGGCTGACAAAGACCCTAAAACATGGTCAAGATCTCATTTTAGGGTTGGTTTGGACTGTGACATTCTGGTTAACAACATGTGTGAGTCCTTCAATGCTGTGCTATTAAAAGCTAGATCACTGCCCATAATAGGCATGTTGCAGACCATTTACCTGTATTTATTGAGGAGAATGGAGATAAATAGGGAGGCAATGGCTAAACATGAAGGTTAAGTACCTTGTTGTCATCTTTGTTGATGTGTTAATGCAATGATTGTTAGCTGCCCTTATTTATAACTACAATTGAAATTAACAAAATATATTTTGCTGCTGTAGGTCTCCTTTGTCCGAGAATTTTTGAGATACTTGAGAAAGCAAAAAAGGATCAATGCATGTGTATTGCCTCTTATGCGGGGACAAACAGGTACCAAGTATCTTGTCCCTTTGGTGAGCAATTTGTTGTTGATATGGCTGGCAAAACTTGTAGCTGTCGCAAGTGGCAACTGAGAGGAATTCCTTGTGGTCATGCTGTTGCATGCATTAATAGAAGGCATGAGCAACCTGAGCAACATGTATCTCACACATATTTGAAGACTACTTATGTGGCAAGTTATGATCCCGTACTAAATCCTATCAATGGCCCAAATTTGTGGGAGCACATTAATTTACAACCAATGAAGCCTCCAAACTTTGGAAGATCACCTGGTAGACCCAAGAAATTGAGAAAAAAGGGTCCAGGTGAAGAGGCAGGAACTTCTAAATCATGTGTCAATCCAAATAAACCTCACAAAGTGAGCAAGGTTGGCACTAAGATGAGCTGCAGTTTGTGCAAGAAGTATGGCCACAATAAGAGAAGCTGCCCAACTAATAAGAAATCTGCCAATGAAACAGATGCTGCCCAGCAACCTGTTACTACACAAGATGGGATGCCTAGTATGGGACATGGTGCTGCAGGAGATAAACTCCAATCTGGCTTCTCTTCTAACAACAATTCAACTGCTCAACAGCCATCTAAGAGTGGGTTAACTGCTGATGTGGGTATACTGAATACCCAGGAGAGCATATCAAGTATGCCCCAAGATGAGCCATCCAATCAACCAACTGGTGCTGAAGGACAACCACCTATCAAAAAAGCCAGAAAATGCTCATTTTGTCGTAAATATGGCCACAGTAAAAACAATTGCAAATATCGACAGTGGACATTTAGAAACTCGCTTGATATGACAGGAGAACTTGGCTTGAAAGGGGCTACTCACACAGGTGCTGAGCCCTCTAACCCATATACAGAAGGTGCCAATATTGGTGTGACTGCGAAGGAGGCTACTGGTAGTACACATGTAAGTCAAGTGGCCGAATACAATCTTAAATTTACTGCTACTTTGACCAATCACTTTCTTATTCATTTGTTGTTGTTTAATGAATGCAGTTGAACTCCAATGCTGCAGGTATAGTTTATTCCCACAGTCCCGGAGTAGCAATGAAAGCTCCAGAATCATACCTAGATGAGAGATACAGAGAGGACTTATCTGCAAATTTTCACCTTGCACAAGGACTGCCTCCAGCACCATTTACTTGGAGGGGTAATATGTGCATTAACTTATCTATGTTACAGAGGGTTGCAGGCCACCACAAGCATTCAACTGGCATTGACAATGTGCAGCTCCATGGAGATGGGAACCAATATGCTAGTTTAGGGAATTGAAATGCCAAGAACAAATAGAGTTACTTTTGGCGTTAGGGAATTAACAGATTGCTTTTGGTGTTAGGGAATTACTTTTGGAATTTGCTACTGGTGCTTAACGATGAGCAGTTTTTGATAGTACTAACAACAACCTGCTCTATATTTGTAAATGGTGACTATTTTTAGTAGTAACAGCTTACTCTTTTTTATTCGTGTATGGCTAAGCTTGCCTTTTTGTCTATGAAATGCCCTGGTTGGTACCATGTTATAATGAACTTGATAACAGGGGACAATAGGGGACAATTTACAGGAACTATTGTATATAAATGCTGAGACATACTTCAGTTATAAATAGACTTCTAAAAGGATCATTGAAATACATCAATTTTACTTGTTAGGGACACTTAAATCCCAGGTTGGTACAAGGGTACACTTAGGCTCCACTAATAATGCATTACATCCCAAAGTAAAAGCTGATACTGCAATTTACATAACCAGCAAAAACACTCATCCATTGCAGTATTGCAGTATCAACACCAGAACCAACTGATGTACATAGTTCACTACACCAACCTATTCCGAATACCTACAACTACGAAACTTGGATAACCTACTCCTTAATGACCTTTGATCCCAGCATTAGGCAAAAATAATAATTTCCCACATCATAGGGCAGCTTCTTCTCCAACTTCAATTTTCACCTTTTGCCCCAGATTTGAAGAAAAAGAGCCACAGGAGAATGACACCCCAATGAAGCATCAGGTACATCTTCAACCTCCTCGCATTTCCTTGCTGTACCTTGGCCATCTCTTTCCACGCCTCAACCTCGGCTGCAATCTTGTTCTTGGACCGTAACAGTCCAGGTATTATTTCTTTAGACCTTTGACACATCTCAGGATCAACCCAGTCCCAATATCTACAGCCTCCCGATTCCTATTTTCATACCACAATATCATCAAACAACTCACAAAACCACCTAAATTCCAACAGTAAGCCAAATTACAAAAACATCTTGTTCATTACCTTATACTGAGGACATCGCACAAATCGTCTTCCTGGGTTTGTGTCTGTCCATGATGTCATCTGTAGTGTTTGTCTTCCACAATTACAAGTTTCCCTGACCATCTGCCTTGTTTTGCCGTAGCGTGCTTCTTTTTCTTCTTTCTTCGTTCTTCCCTTCCCCGTTGATGAGTCCCAATTTGTTCTCATTTTGATTAGGGCACATCCGACCCTTTTTATGATATGGATTTGGATCGGGTCATGTAAACACAATACAGGTATTACTCATATGGCGGGAAACTTTCCCTCTCTTGGCTCATTTTATTTTCTTTTTTTTATGGAAAATTTCATCTATGCCCTTCGGTTAACAGAGCGTGTTTGCACGCTCTAGGAAAACTGACGACACCTCAGATTCTGTCAAAATATTTTCTTAAGTGAGACGGTATTTTTTGTTTAGGGACTTAAGTGTCCCATTTTGAAGTTTAGGGAGTTAAGTGGGATTCAGGGAATAGTTTGAGGGGTCCAAGTGGAATTAACCCAAATAATAATAATAATAAATCTCGTGCACAACTTTCACGAAAAAAATTCTCACATCAATCATACAAGTTATCGCACCTACGACAATGTTAGTGTGAATGATTGAGTGGCTGACATCAACAAAAATGTTGAATGGAAGATTGATGTTAGCCAGGCAGCAGCAGCAGCAGCAGCAGCAGCCGCAGCCTTCGCATCCCAAATCGTGGTCTGGATGAGTAACAGCCGTGTGCCCCCCCACCACCAAGCGCCAACTTCTGGCTGTAGTCAACCAAAAAGTAAGTGAAAAATTATGACATGGTCTCCTCAATCTAAGACCAAGAAAAAACAAAAGCATCCCTACCCTACCCCTTTACTTATTTAAGTCCAGCACTGCATTCATTCATCCCCTTGTCAACTGGTAAGAATCAAATCGTGGCCCACATCCCTGTAAAATAAAAAAGTATCCATCTTTCTTTCTTTCATACTGTTTGACTCTCCAACTTTTGCAGCATAACTAGTGCCACGTCATACTAAATCCCACGTGCTAACGTTTTAAACCCGGCATCAGTACTATACTGCCATAATAACGTGTTCGTGTCTATATCGTAGCCACGTTGTTATACCCCAAAAATACCCATACTATAAAAACACTTCTCTCCCCCAGTTTCCTCTTATAGCAAGCAAACGAGAACTAAAAGGGCTTTCCTCCGATAACGAAAACAACTATTGTGAGTTAGCTAAACAACCGAAAGTCTTAGGTTTCAAGAACTCAAGCTATACTTTTTACAGATATCTGCTAAACATGGATGCCTCGAGCTCATGCTCTGATCCACACCCATTTGGTTCGTTGTCCGATGTTTCTCCCACGACAGCCCAAAGAGCCATAAATTCAGACGAGGAGATTATTTTGTCTTCGAGCAGGCCGAAGAAGCGAGCTGGGAGGAAGAAGTTCAAGGAGACGAGACACCCGGTTTACAGGGGCATAAGGAGGAGAAGATGGAATTCCAACAAGTGGGTTTGCGAGCTACGCGAGCCCAACAAGCAATCGAGAATATGGCTAGGAACGTATCCTACTGCGGAGATGGCGGCTCGAGCTTACGATGTTGCTGCATTGGCGTTAAGGGGTCATTTGGCTTGCTTGAACTTTGCTGACTCCGTCTGGCGTTTGCCCGTCCCGGCGTCCAGGGATGCCAAGGACATCCGTAAAGCGGCAGCCGAGGCGGCGGAAATGTTCAGGTCCCAAGAAGAATGTGATAATAGCAATTCTGAGGCTTCTGCCAGCGGAAGCGGGAGCGAGTCTGGAGATCATCATCATCATCATCAAGTAGGAGAAGAAATCGGGGATATCCAACACGACAACAATGAAGTAAGCAGCTTTGGTCACGGGGAGGCGTTGCAGAAGAATGGTGAGGAAAGTACGAGTTCGATGTTTATGGACGATGAAGCTCTGTTTGACATGCATGGGTTGATGGTAAACATGGCAGAAGGGCTTTTGCTGTCTCCACCTCATTGCTTAGGAGAGAGTTATAGTTTTGATGAGGTGGAAAGTGATGCTGAAGTGCCATTGTGGAGTTATACATTTTAATTTGAGTTGTAATCTTACCCCAAAAAAAAAAAAAAAAAAAAAGTAGTACTATTGATTATTGCTCCTTGGCGTCAAAAGTCTCAAAGACAGCCCAGCAGCTTCCTGTATGATGTAGAGTGAGTGATTGGAACATTTGATTTGTTTTACTATTGGTCAAGGAATTGTGGGAATTATTGAGATATCCCACGACCATTTAGGAGAATAGCTTCATTAACATATATATATCTCTTAGTCTTAGGTACCCCTGTTTTTCACTTTTTTGAGTAAAAAAGAGTTCCCTTTTCAGCATGTACCAATTACAATTTGAAAGCATACAAGAAGAGGTAGCTAATTGTAGGACTATAGTACTTTTTTTTATGTATATATATATATTGGTCATCCAAGAAAAATGTTGTGTGTTAGAGCTTTCCATCAACAGAAGCTTCTGTAGAAAATACGTACTTTGACCATATTTCACATTCTTTTTTGTTTAAAGACGGAATGAAGACAGCGCTTCAAGTTTGATGCGGGCAATTATCCACTTAATATGAGGTTAATTATGCTTCTTTTTCTTTATTGGTCAAAAGTTGACGCGACTTTTAATTTTAACACACAGTTAAACGTTTTAGGGAAACATACCAAAAAACAAAAGAAAAAAACAAGGAAGAAGAAGTTTTAGGAAGAAATTGCTTTCTTAAACTTTAGGGGCCAATTTGACAAATTATAGAGATTTTGTGGACTATTTCAACAATTTTCTGAATCTTTTATTAATTACAACAATAAAATATCGTGGCTAGAGTGCAGAAAACAGCTGGGGGATGACAACGGCAACCCGCGTGAGTAGAGTGTTGAGTGTGTTGGTGTCGTATGGGCTGAGCTAAGCCAGAATTGGCTTTATCAGAACTGGTATTGTCTTTGACTTTCTTTCTCAATGGTCAGCGCCCAAATTCGACGTATTTCAGCAAGTCAGACACTGTCGGTCCATTAAATTCTCGCAGGACCCAAACTCCTAGTTGCCCATGTCAAAGCCCAAGAATACTATTGTCTCACGGCTCTGGACTTCTGCTTTGTCTTTTGTTGGAGACTCTCCTAACGGGATTTGCAGAAGCCAGTGATGGCAGCAGGGCTGGTTTGGAATCCGCTGCCCCCATTCTCCCCTTCCCCTGACCGCCACAGGGGAAGAAACCACAGTACACCACAAGAACTTTTCACAATAGGAAAATAGGAAATGCTGCTGCTACTTCAAATCTTTAAAGGGTTGTATGAGTATAACAATGCATACAAGTAATAACGAAAGATTTTTAAATTGCCTAGGTGTTTCCAATAAAGCAAGTATAATAATGCCTGTTACATGTTTTTCAGTAAAATGCCTGTTACATGTTTCAATGAAACAGATCAAGGATATATGGAAACTTATACTACAATAACTTTATCAGATTGTCATGGGCTGAAGCTTGATTTAATTAACTAAGATTACATTTAGCTAAGATTACCTTAAGATTATATATATAGTAATAACTTATTAATTACAGTTAATTACGAAGATTACAATTAGTGCAATTGTCATGAGCTGCACTAGCTTGATTTGATTATTATGTTTTTGATGTATAATGATTAGAGTATATAAGTTACATGTATAATTTTTTATATTAAATTTAATTTATACAGGAGACAGGACAGGGGTATCCTCCCCTGCAGCCCATCCTACTTAAATGGGAGGAGGGGGAGAGGAGGAGAAAAATTCCCCCACCCTGCTCTATCAGCCTCCGAGGGGTAGGTGCTCGCGGACAACTGTCCCGTTATCATCTCTATTCTGTACTTGATCTTGAGTCTCGAGGGCACCTGTGATTTGCAATTGCATGGTGTTATTAATGACATATAATTTGGATCATATCAATACAGTTCAATTTGAATCGTTCATTTTGAAATTTAAAAATTTTTAAAATGACTAATCTAGATTGGACCAAACTAATGTGACTCCATCAAGACCATAAATAATATTGTGTGATTGCAGATGCAACAACCGCACATGTCCCACAAGTGTGTCACGCCACTCTATCTCAATTTAGTGGATTTACCCTCTCCGATATCCTTGATTCTTTCTGAAGAAATAACAAGACGAGAGTTCAAGATCTTTCTAAAATTGTTTTTGATATCGCTTTATGAATTCCTTGTTTTAGACTTTAAGCTCGTTAGGACAGTCAATTTTCTCTTTAGTTTCTTTACAACATTATGGGTGGAAAGCTAACTAGAGGACTAGACTCTAAACAGTTTCCAATACTTTACATGTGTTGCAGCAGGAATAATCAGTTTTTTTTTTTCCCCACCCGAGAAGAAAACTAAGAAAAAGGGTAATAGATAAAAACTATACTATTTTTTTTTTCAGACACAGGGGGTATCCGGGTCTTAGGCCCGACTAATTCCCGTGACCCGAGAGGGGAGGCCCTACCCCCTCGAACACGGTAGCTCCAGGCAAGACTTGAAATCTGGTAAACGTGCCGTCTGAATAGGCGCTTGCTACCGGATGAGCTAACTCAGGCAATGTTTTTAAACTCGGACCGGTCAGTGAACCGGAGAGGTGGCCGGTTCGCGGTTCGACCGGTCCAACCGGCCGGTTCAAAGATTCACTGTTTTTTTTTTTTTTTTTTTTTTTTTTTTAAGTGTTAAGTACTAAGCAGGTTTCATTCTACACTTGAACTTTACCAACATAACTTAATTTAAGTTATGATAATAATAAATTTTCTAAAAGTTATACACAAAACATGGAATGATAAATATAATTAAAATATCATAATTCACCACAAGTTTTCATAAATTCATTATAAACATAAATAGATACAATCCAAATGTGCACCAATTATCACAAATAAAAACACAAAACATAAATAAATTAAATATTGAAATTCTTTTACAACCCTTAAAAAAATCCATAAAAGAGTTCAAGTTAAGACAAACTATTTGAATAGCAAACTTTTATCAGTGGCATGATAAGCAACCACACCACCTTCACAATTTCATCAACTTAAGCTGAAAAAGTTAAAATTTTATTATAAAAATATAAATCTAATTGCTCAAACTAAAAAAAACTAAAAATTTTTGAAAAACAAATATACAGTTAAACACATAAAAAATTAATTGCTACTAAACATTACTAATTAACATGTTATATTAAATTCAATGATCCTATACCATTAATTATTTTAAATTCAATTATCAATAGCTTCGATTATGTGCCAACTACCATATTTTTGACCAACCCAATGTTATTATTTGTAATTCCTACCCAATTCCTACACGGATGTGCACTACTTTTGCAAAAATTTCATCCTTAATTAATCGAATAAAAATAAAACAAAAATGAGGGAAACATATGAAAATTGAGGGGAAAAAGAAGAAAATGCAAAAAATCAACTAAAGATAATAATATAGAAAAAAACCTTGAAAAGAAAAAAATTAAACTTACTAAAATGTTGGAAAACAAGAAAAGTTGAAATTTTCAACTTGTTTACAATCTGCTAAAGATAATAACCAGATAATAATGGTGAAGACTTGAGAAAATCTTGTTGTGGATATTTGGGTTAAAAATGGTTAAGAAGAAAAAATAGAAAAAAAAAATAAGAGAAGAACTTGATTGATTTAATATATTTTTTAGTCAAGTAGAATTCTCAACAAACTTAAGTACAGTCTAGCGGTAAGATTGTCATATTTAAACTTGGAGACCCAGGTTCGAATCTTAGCTACACCATTCTTGATATTTTGTTGAAGAATTTAAAAAACCGCCGGTTCACGGTTCTTAACGGTTCGCACGGTTCGTCCGGGTTTCAACGGTTCTCCATGAACTTCCGGCTTTAGCATTAGACCGGACCGGTGACATGGCCGGTTCGCGGTCCAAACGGTCGAACCGGCCGGTCCGGTCCGGTTCTGAAAACATTGAACTCAGGGAGGGCTGATAAAAACTATACTAAGCCTCGGCAAGCTAGGAACAATTGCAATCGCGACGGCGCATCTACAAGGTACCAGCAAGAAAGGAGGTCTTTATTGTTGAGCTCCATGAGACCAAATCTAAAGCAATAGAATTCAACTCCTTGAGATGGAGTCGAAAGGAGCTGCTCTGCAAAGCAAGCAACTCATTTAATCTCCTGGGACTATTACTAGTGATGGGCAGTTATCCTCTGAGTGTCCTTACAAGCAATGAGACGAGTCCCTTGGCTTGAATCATACCAATAATGTTAGATAGATAGTAAACGTGGAACATTCCCATGGTTTAACCGGTCGTCTTAATGATTAATTTCCATCTAATTTGGGAATATAAACGAAAACATGTTTGGTAATGCTCAACATTTACACTTCAGACAAATTCTGAAACATCTCATGAATTTTAAAGAGTGTAGGCAACTAATTTATTTTACGACATTTGAAAAGATCTAATCTGTATATCGTACTCCAGTGGAATCTTGACAAATGCTACGTTGGGATGCTAAGTGTTTAGTTATGCCACGGTGGGAATGCACTTATCTATTATCCGTATTGAAGATTTTATTTGTACAGATACCTTATTTTTGGGGTACAAAAAGCTTCCCCATAGTTTTAAATATGGGCTAATATTTATTGGATTAACTTTTTATGCACTGATAATATAGTAATTTTTTTTACACTAACAATTTTAGATGCACGTCACATATGCATCATTTGAATTCATATTATATAGCATAATTTAAGCTATACAAAAAAATTATACATTACAATCTATATCTATATAAATTTGAGAAGGGATTTTTAGCAACAAGCATTCACAAACCTTCCCACTCTCAACTCTATTTTTCTAGCATTTTATATTTAATTTATTTCGTAAAAAATATCATAGGCACATTACACCCCCACGTTTCCCTTAAACAAGAAGTTAACTCCAACTAACACTCCCACGTTTCCCTCAAACAAGAAGTTAACTCCCACTAACACTTCTTACACACCTTACTCCAACTAACACTCCCCACCCACCTTCCTACTACAATAAACATTTTCGCAGATCATCTCCATGAAGGCAAGGTATACTGGTTTCAAAATCTATATCTATATCTATATGTATTCAGGAAGGGATTTTTAGCAGAAACCCTCTCAATGCCTTCTAAACTTGTCATACTTTTTTCTAGATTTGTGTATTTATTTTAATACATAAAAAAAGTAGTGGGTTATAACCCACCTTATCACCAATCAATATTCTCACTATCCCACTATCACCTTATCACCAATCAATATTCCCACTATCTCACTCCCACTATCCCACTATCTTAACTCATATTTTTGTATTTATTTTAATACATAAAACAGTAGTGGGTTATAACCCACCTTATCACCAATCAATATTTCCACTATCCCACTATCACCTTATCACCAATCAATATTCCCACTATCCCACTATATTAACTCATCCTACAATTACTCATACAAATTCTTCTTTTACTGATCGACTTAATTAACTTATTGAGTTAATTCCCTCACCCTCTCTCTCAGTTTCTTATTTGTTTTGGGTTCTCTATTGATTTTGTAAATGTATTGATTTTGTTTCTTTTGTGAGCAGTAGTTGAAGATACTATGTGCAGAGACTCCAGCAGAAATCAACCTTCTTGCGGCCAGCTTAATTTTCCAGGTCAGTCCCCTCTGCCTTTTAAGTATGTTTTGCTTTTGCTTTATTTTTTATCATGAATGATATTGCATTGATTTTCTGATCATCCATTATTTCTGAAAACTTTTTACAAAATCTTATGAACGGTTATTTGCTTATTGTTACTCTGTAAAGCAAAGATAAAAAGGTATTACTTGCTTATATAATTACGGATGGTATAGGTTCATAATTGAGGGTTCTACTATTTCTAACATAAATTGTATATTATAAAAATTTATTTGTTTGTATTACTGAAATTTTTTTAATTATTTTTTATTGCACATTTATCACATAAAAAAGGTGTTACGATAGTTATTTTCATAATTTTATTACAAAAATGATCGTGCATGAAATAAAAAAAAGATTTTTTTATAATTTTAAAAAATAATTAAAAATGGTTTATAATTGAAGAAAAATAATTCAGATAATACTAATAACCAAGGCACTATACGCCCATTATTAAAATTGGATTAATTTTTAATTTCGTCAGAAATCCTTTTGGCAAAATTGCATTCTAGCCTTTCTTTTCTTTATCAACAATGACAATTACAACTACGTGATTCATCTATCTAGCAACAGCACAATTCAACTCATGGAATAAATAGTTCATTGCTTAAAGTACTTAAACGAAAGGTTAGAGTCAAGTCCTACTTAACACTTGCAAGTAATATATTACAATTAGAAAAAAGAAAATGATTCAAGAGGAGCAAAAAACTCACCAAACCCCTGACATATGTGCAATCGTCAAGGCACTTTTGAGCATTTAAAACTGCATTCCTTAGTTCAGGTAACCACTTCTCTGTAATTGTTTTCATTTGATTACAATGCAATTCTATTAAATTCTATTGATGCTATTTCTATATTAATTATTGTATTTTTTTGGTTAACAGTTCTCATACAATATATCACTATTTACACATAAAATAAATACATAAACTATTGATTTTTAATTTAATATATATTTTATTTCTAGATCAAAGAAATGAAAAATCTAACTGTTCTCAAGATCGCCAGGCATCCACATCACCAATGATTTTGCGTGATCATGGTAAATATACAGTTTCTTATATCGTCATACTCATCTTACATACACACTTTTTGGCTGCACTATCTTGCTAAATCAACTATAGATATAATACAATACAATTGTATTACAATTGTTCGATTACAATACAATTGTATTACATTCTATTGATGCTATTTATAGACAACTTAGCAATTTTATAGATTAGCAATTTATTTTATTTTATAGATTACCGATTACTACATGTACCAAAATATTTTTATATAGGGATTACTTCATTAACTATGGGTACTAATAACAATTCAATTGGTGTGTATTTTTCATTTGATTACAACACAATTGTATTAAATTCTATTGATGCTATTCTATATTAACTATTGTATTTTTTTGTTAACAATTCTCATACAATGATAAAAAAAATTCTTATACAACCGAAAAAAGACGGTTCTTGAATGATATATACATTATATTATATTTCAAACTATTGTTAAACAGATATTATATTTTAATTTTATTGGTAAAATTTTTTCACCTTTATTTGTTCACCATTTTATTTTTTTTCAATAATGTCAGCACCGTGCATAGCACGGGTATTCCCACTAGTGTATACAAAATTATTCATATTTATTTTCATTTTTCTACTCTCACAAGTCACCGGTCACAATAACCACATCTAAGCATGTCAATGATTAGAATTTGAATTGAATCCCTTTAATTCAGATCCAAATTCATTAAATTTAGTTAGACTCGTACCAAAATTGGGACCTACACCCTTATGGATTTGAAAAAGTAAATCCATATCCATACTCTCATAGATTTGAAAAAGCAAACCCTTATCCAGACACTCTTGGATTTAGATATCCAATAGGTATCCGTGGATATTTTTATGAACGTACAATAAAGAGCTAAAGTAAAAATATATTAAAAATATATATAATTCAAAAATAACATAAATATCATCCAATTTTTGTTCTCAAATAATAAAATTAACATTCAAGAAGTTGAATGTAATAAAAAGATGGGATTAGGTGATATTTTCTTAGGTTAAAAGTATATTGTTTATTTTAACAGTCATGAAATCTTATTATATTTGATCCAATGGCTATAGAATATTCGATTATTTTATCCGACCAATTGACATGCCTTTTTTTTTATATAGAAAAGATCATTTCATTTGATAAATATGCAATAATGATAGAAAATACATCAAACAAACATGACACAAATATATATAGATTTGAAATCTAAGAAATCAATACAAATAAAGATAACATTGATGTTTCTACACATGTTCCATTGGGATGAATCATTGTAACCCAATACATCTGTGCATGTCTTCCGATAGTTAGGTCTGGTTAAAGTTCAAAAAGAAATTTAGATATGACAATAATGGAGAAATTGCATATCTGAGAAATTGAATTCTAAATCTACAAAATCTCAAATTTCACAAAAAAGGATAAAAACTAAAATAACTCTCAGAAGGAAAAATTTAAGAAAAAATAAAACTCTCACTAGAACAATTTAAAAGTGAAGAAACTCTCACCATGAGATTTTAAAAGAGAAGAATCTACCGCTAAGAAACTTTAAAGAGAGAATTTATTCAAATAAGAGAAACTAAAAATTAGAAAGAGTGCTCCCTTTTATGAAGAAAGATCAGATTTGATATCTCTCCCATGGAAAAGATGAAGGGCATTTTTATTAGAGAGTTTTAGGGAGGAGGAGTAGGAAAGAGTTTTAGAAAAAAGAAGTTCAAGTGACCATTGTCATGCTTAACCATATCCTTCTGGTGCTACCGTGCTAGTAACATCTTAAGATGATTTAGACAAACATTTGCCACTTATTACACAGAAATTTGGGAATTTTAATTTTTTTGTTTTAATTCCCTTATGTTTGCAATCTTTTATAACCTTTCGCTCTATTTTGGGGCAGGGCACCTAATCCCTTTCGACAAGCAACGTATATGTAGCAACTCTAATCCTTATTTAATTTCTTTATAAGCTGTAGCTTTTACTGTCTCATATTTTTTGTACACCTACATACTATAGATCGTAAATACAAAATGAAGAAAACTTGTAGATTTTGCACGAAACAAAAGTACGTTATTCGCAGGGGCTGGAATCCCCAATTATTGGTTTTATTGTCCTGTTGTTGATCATAATCGTTATCAATTATCGACAACATCAAATCAAAACGGCTGTACCAACCGGTCGGGGAGAAAACCACCTCTCCCCCCCCCCCCCCCCGGCTCTTATGTTTATTAACGCTTCGGCCACGGGCTGTCCTTTTCTACAACTCCCAAAACCAATCCTAACCATTAATGATCATCACCCTTTTACTTCTTTCCTATTATCATGAATAGGGTATAAAACCCAACCTTCCATCCGTATGCTTACACCTTGGCCAACTTCTTCAATCTTCATCCTTCAGCCTGTGTCGGAATTCACTGCGTTTTTTTTTTCTTTAATTCTATTTCCTTGGAAGTCAGGAAGAAAGATGCTGGCATCGGATTGTCAACCTTTCTGAAGTTCCAATGATCATAAATGCTCACGTTATCATCCCTGCCACCCCCCACCCCCCCCCCCCCCCCCCCCAAAAAACCCGAGTTTACATGCAAAATGTTTGCAGGCACAAATATACTTCAGATAAGAAGTCATAATTAAGTCTGGTGATTTTTATAAAATCCCAGCATAGAAATAACCGATATTTAACGTTAAAAGTTTACATCCGCGCTCGGCCGAGCTTTTGTTTCTCATTCTCGGTTCTCCAGACGCTGGAATTGCGGACGCCAAGAACAGTCTCTTTGCTCAAACACTTCAAACTGGTGACTTTGTTTGTGTTTCCTAAGGGACTTGTTCATTTTCCAGTACAACAGTGATTTGAACAAATCAGCTTTAGCAATTTCTTCATTTGGCAGTGCAAATGCTCGTACTGTTTCAATCCCTGGAACTGTTTTCAATACCAGTATCAGTGATGATATTCTGGCTAAGTCTTTCAAAACCGATGATGCCACAATTCAAAGGATCAAGAGCGGGCTTGCAGCATAAGCCTTGAGGCAGTATGGGCTTATTAGCAGTGAAAGATGAATAAAGGGTGTGCGGAAAAATTAAAATTTTTCATCCTTTATGCTGGAGAATTTTTGTGGTGATTTGCTCCACCACTAAGATTACGCAGAATCAAAACACGAATGAAGCAAGAAACTTTGATTTGAATGTGAAGGCTTCTTGACAAACTTCTTATGGTGATTTGAATGTGCGTTTGTCACCTTGTCCCCTTCACTGTCCAGTTGGAACGATCTGCAACATAAATTTTTCAATTGTTTCCCGGCAACCGGATGGTTTCATCATGTAAGGTGCACACATTGCAAGGAAAGGAGAAACATGTTTTCAATCACAGTACCGATTTGAGTGAAAAAGCTGCACATTTGAGGGCATCATTGTTCACAAATTAAAAAAAAACTTTGGATTTTTCTTCCAGGGTATACGAAATGGACCCTTCCAACTGAGTTTTGTCCGGTTGATTTCTGTAAATTTGATATAAACTCATACGATAATTGCTTAATTTTATATTAACAGCAGTATGAGTTGACAAATTTCATAATTACATCGAAGTTATGCAAATTTATAGTATACGAATTGACATCGAGTGGATAAAACTAGATCGAAGTGAAGGATATTACATATTTTTCTCTAAATTATCACTTTTACAGAGGAGATATATAAGATATTTTCCGTGCAATTATGTGCAGGGAAACCCTTTGTCATTGAGGGGTTGTAGTTGTTGTCCTGTTGTTGATCATACTCGTTGTCAATTATCAACATCAACCCCGTAGAGCCATCAAAACGGTTGTACCAACTATTCAGGGGATACCCCGCCCCTTTTATTATCGCTTTCGGCCACTGGCTGTCCTTTTCTTTATCTCCCAAAACCAATCCTAACCAAAAAAAAAAAAAAATGATCATCACCCTTTTACCTCTTCTTTCCGATTAGGGTATAAAATCCAACCTTTCAATCTATGTAGAATTTCTGTTTAGGTGTTATGCAATTTTTACCATTAATACATATTTAATCAATGTAATAATGTTTTATCAAAAAAAAATTATGTAAAATTACATGCCGATTTTGTATCTATGGATTATTGAGTTGTCTCACATTATTTTTCTCAAACCATTCAATCAGATCTAATAGCACATTGCTACAATGCATGCAACCCAAGAAATAATTCTTTAAACATCGAAATACTTCTGCAAAAGTTAGGTAATATGTTCTGCAATATGACGTGTATTTTTTACAATGGTTATATAGACAAACAACCATGTATAGCAATTTATTTAGACTCAATGGCTGGAAGGAATATGCAATAGTGCAAGTGAATCTCAAATAGGCGTAGATTTTAATTTTTCTTTATTAATTAAATTTTGATACCTTTCTATTTGATTATTTTCGTGAGTTGAGCTTAAGAAAAAGTTGAATCAACACCAAACCACATTTCAACACTTTCTCATTTCTCAAGAAGGGATGCTTTCAACTTGAGAAAAAAAAAATGAAATAAGTATTTGAAAGTAACCAGGAAAACCCATCAATCGTACAAGTGGTCCATATTTTGGCTTATTGATTTGTTGTGATCGGGAACTCATAAAAATCTTTTTCTAACGAGTTCACCAACACAAATGCAAGGACGACTTTTACTATTTTAGCATCTATTTGATTCAATGAAAAGAGGACAAAAAAACTTGGGGTCTAACTGTAATAATGACAAAAATTAAGACACCTTAAATGCAAAGCCATGATTAGTGCTGACCGGTGTCAGAGATTGAAATCGTGAAGGTAGTGATGTCATTAAATTCTTCCATGTATATTCACTCCTAGACATTAACTCCCTGAATTAAATGTAAAATTAAAAGATAAAAAAAAAGGGTTTTCCTGGCCAATATATTAAATACACTTAATCTATTATATGAATTTACACACTGATGATTATTATCCTATGTTGCACTTATATGTTTTTCTTAATTAACATTATTTTTTTCAAAATTTGAACTCTTGAAATTCATTTTAACGAGGCTTGAAATAGACAATATATATATATACTGGGCATGCAAAAACGCAGAAGAAGAAGCGCGTGACTAAAACCTGTAGATTTGCAGCACATATTTTTTTTCGATAAACAAGGTCAACTAGGGTCATTAGTGAGTCTAACACTAACACTAACAGCCGAGATTTGCAAACAAACAAATAAACAAATCTTACACGTACGTACAATAAATTAATCAAAGACGATGCAACTTCAAACTGACCCAAACTTGAATAGAAAACATTAAACTAATCAAACTTGAGATTCAAAAAACCATCACTACAATCCAAGAAGCTTCTTCTTCTACTGCTCCACTCCCTTCTATACTTTTGTCTTTCTCTTCATCCAGCAACTTTGCTCCGCAGATTTGCTCATATTTTTATCAATCCATCCACCTAGCTGCTCCTCTCTCTCTCTGGATTCTCAGTGTCGATCCTTCCACTCTGATTCAATTTCTTTTTTTTTTTCCTGCAATTTTCCACCTTGGGATCTTCACCTCTCGAAGCTCCCTCTCACCTTCAATTACCTCTCCCCCAGGCTTCTCTAGCATCCTTTCCTCTCTAGCTATAAATACAGTAGTAACCCCCCCAAGCATCGAACTTACTTTCTTGGCTCTTACTCGGAACTTATTTCAACTGTTGCCAATATGCAATACATTTATCACTTTCATTTACTTCCTTCACCTGCCTTTGCATTCAGCATTCGAACTCAAATGCTCTCTCTTTCATTTCTGATCCTTTCCCAGCTTCTTCATTAACTAAGCTCCGATCATCATTTCTCTGCCTTTTTCTTCACTATACCTTCAGTTAAATTTCCTGTCTCCCCCGTGAATCTGCAGCTCATTCTTAATTAGCTAAAATGGAGCTGAGTTTAGCAAAGCCGCAAACGTTAAGAAAGCCATTGATGCTAAAAGATTATCTTCTTGATGATCTGAGCTCATGTTCCTCGAGTGGTTTTCGAACATATCCACGCAGACAATGCTGCACTTCCGTTGGATTTCTCCTCGAAATCAACCTCAAGAACAAGCCACCTAAGCACTTCAAAAGACCACCTCTTAAAAATCCCTCAAAACCATTACCATCAGCTTTTCAAAGAGCTATTAACGCCGTCAAGAGCCTCCCATTTGCGGCCGTCAAGTCTTCATCTTCCACTTCTTCTAGTAAGCTCAGATTAACTCTTTTACCCAGAAGTCTCTCAAGAAAGCTTCTCAAACGGAGCTTCTGGAAGAGAAATGATCGGAAAGAGATCCCACGGTTGGAACCCATTAGCCAGCTCATTGTCCAGAATACATCTCCGCCGTCGGATTTCACCACCACCACCACCACCACCGGCGATCGCTATAGTTCTAGTAGCGAGAGTAACAGTTGGTGGGACAGTGATTTTACTGCCTCAGATGATTCCACCGCCAGCGGTAACTCTTCTGAGGTTAAAATTTTAAATGAGATCCACCACGATGTCGTTTTGGTGGAGAATACTTTCAGAAATAAAAATTACTCCTACTACCTTAGCAAGCGTTTACCAAACGACAAAGTGGTCGGCAGCAAAAGAGCAGCAGTAAAAGTCGGTGGTGATGATTCCATAGCCGCAACTTCCAGCAGCAGTGATAGCTGCACCAGCTCTAATATCATCAAGGTCAGTCTTTTGCTAGTGGTCCAATTAAATTTTATTTTTATCTGCAAAAGAAATAAAATTCTACTAAGGCCCCGTTTGGACAGCTATTTTTTGCCAAAAAATTATGTCGTTTTCCGTGATTACATTTCTATTACCTTTTTTCCCATATACATTACAGTAATTTTTCTATAAAAAAAATTCAAGAAAATACAATTCAAACAAGGCCGTACTTTCATTTTGATGATGGTACAGTTCGTTCTTGATTTGTTTACTTCTTCCTCCATGTCCATCCTCCCAGATCATTGTTTTTTAATTGCTTTTGTCTGTTGTTGAGCCACCTTTGATTGTGATTGCAATAAAACGTCTAGAATACAATCATCTTTACCATCCATTCCATTATTGATGCCTAATAAATGTACTTGACTTTGCCTTTTCTAAAGCCGTGACAGAATTGGGAACACAAACCAAAATGGTAGTTGATGATTTGCATTTCTCTAGTCTGTTCGTATCATTGCATGATCAGTTTACCTGAAAGGAAAAGTTTAGTAGGTAAAGCATCTCCATCATTGTTTTCGAAGTAGTATTTACTTCTTCATACCATTGTACCTTCGTGCATATTTTATATGGTAATTGGATAAAAGATGGAGATGAATGATAATTTGAGTTACTAAGTGGGAGGTTTTGAATTTACAGGTATCATTTTTGTTTGTTAAAAAAAAAAAATGGAAGATTTTGAATTTAGAATATTTCATTTGACCTTACTGTCTAATTCAATTCTCCTCTTCCAAGCTATTGAATTATTAATTATTAGTAGGGTATTCAAAATTTTGAAAATTTGAACTGGTTAAAATAAATGTTGAGGGCTTTTCGAGGAGAATAAATTTTCACAGCGGTAAGGATGGAGCTAAACAGCTGGACCTACCGGGTTTTCTGAGGATGCACACGTGCGGAAAAGTATTGGGTAACTTGTATACTGCATCTCGAGACCGTGAAACTTAAATGCCATTTAGTGATTCGACGGTGGTCATTCCGCCAAGTGTCGTCTACTCGCAAGATGTGCGGTGTTCGAATTCCTTTAAGAAACTTAGGACACTGGTGTGCGAAGTAGCAGATTGGTCCTCCTTGGTTCTATTTTCCTAAATTACCCTTGTCCAATATTACTAATAGGATTCACCCATAAATTAAGTGAAGAATACTGCTAATTCTGGGCGCATTAATGTCAGGTATTTTCGTTCAATTAACTTAAAAATTGGAACTAGGACAAAATATAAGGTATATTCAATTCCATTTTTCTTCTTACTTTTTCCCTTTCCCCTTTTGTTTAGCAAGGTGACTTGAAAACATTGTTGATTGTCCTAAAACCTAATAAGCCACTATGTTAATACGATTGAGTTAATTGAAACATTATTAAAATGAGCAAATTTGTAGAATCAAAATAAAATACTTCTTTTGTACCAAATAAATTATTTGTTCTAATTACTTGTATCTTTTATGCATATCTTTTGTTGTCAAAACACAGCATTGGGCTCTTGATCACGGGCACAAAACTGTTAAATTGTATATTAATCTTTGACGGTATAAAAATAGTTTATTATTCGTTTGAATATTTAACTATCTTTAGATTTAAATGGTTTCTCTCTCTCTCCTTTTTTATTTTTTTTTTAGACGAATAACCAATCTTTAAGAACTTGACAAATAGTTTGTTAAGCTAACATAAAAGAGAGACAGATTGGATGGTACTGAAAAAAATTGTAAATACGAGGTGCAAGATTTGAGTTTTCTCACTTATACTTGAAAAAAAATGCGCTAAAGACCGCCTATCAAAAATTAAGAAAGGAAGGTAAACCTAAGAAGATTATTTGGATTTGTTTGGATAGAAATGTGAAATATTATTTGAAATAATTACTATATCATTTTTTGTGATGTGATGTATGTAAGATAAAAAAGTGGTTGAAAATATAAAAAGGTGGATTGAAAAATGTGTTTATGATGCAAACGAAATATTATTTGAGATGAATTTACTATCCAAACAAACCCTAATTAAAGTTGGCACTAGGCGGACAGGTGTCTCACACCTTGTCAAATTAGTAAGGGGTTGACTTCTGACCGTCCAAGAACTGGTCTTGGGATTAACGTTTTACTTCTCGTGGGCCTTTAAATTTTGTGCCCATTTGCTTACAAAAGAAACATCCTAGTAATTGTTTGACCCAACAAACAATTAATCCATTTTGGGCAGGAAATTCTTAATATAATGATTTTTTTTCGGTCTAGAGGGGTATCATGGGATCACCCAAACTAATCTCCAGGTTAGGTAGAGCTCGTCTCAAAGATGTTCAACAACAATAATAAAGTGAGAATTGAACTTGGGGCCTTACTATAAGGACTGACGATCAGTTCCAACCGAACCGAGCTACTCACAGGAGCTAATATAATGATAAATCGTTGGAAAATGGGGTATTAACTATTAAGCGGTCCTACTTAGTACTTATCCATCAACATCACATTTGTTATCCATCATTTCTCTTTTTCTGAATGGTTTCGGAATCTTTATCCTTTTCTGAGAGAGTATTTATTTTGTAAGGAACTGCCAAAGTTCAATGCATAGGACATTCCAATGAATGAATACGTATTTCATGCTTTTGTGGCATTTATTGTGAGACCAAAACATGAATATAAATGCTACTACTACTGCTAATAATTTCTGCAGGTTCATGTGTTCTCTCTAATTGCCATAAGCTTGATTGAATGTTGGAGAAAACTTTTTGAGGGCTGACTATGGCCTGGAAATTTTTTTACTAGAAAGGGTTGATAAAATGATACAGGGAAAGAGGGAAAGTTCCCTTGAACCTTCGGAATCAACTTGACCTCTTGTTTTTTTTTCTCCTTATGTTTGCGTTGCATTAAGCAGCCCAGATGAACTATTCAAGGGGCTTTGTAGCCTACTGTGACTTATGTAGAGATGGGTTTTTTAGCCCCAAAGAAAGGAAAGAAGAGTTAATTGACTTTTTTTTTTTGCTTTTTGGGTTCTCCAAATTATTATTATTCTTTAAGAAATGTTTTGTACTTTGGTATTCTAACTTGAGTTTA
This sequence comes from Coffea eugenioides, assembly GCF_003713205.1. Taxonomy (NCBI): domain Eukaryota; kingdom Viridiplantae; phylum Streptophyta; class Magnoliopsida; order Gentianales; family Rubiaceae; genus Coffea; species Coffea eugenioides. Next base: position 44,732,537 of record NC_040042.1, on the reverse strand, counting down.
AATCGTGAAATATGAACAGAAGTGGCCAAGTGAAGATGAGAGGGAACAGTTCAGTCCAGTGTCCGTGTTAGACTGCCCATTTGATGAGGATGATGAGGTTTCCTCACCTTTTCAACATAGACTTGCACGTAAGGAAGGTGACATCTCTCTCGCTCCCACAGCAACTATTTAATCATGCCTTTCATTTTGAGGAGGGCAAAATATCTATTTTTTTTTTTACCATAAAAATCTATTTGAGATATTCTTTTTTTTTTTTTTTTTTTGGTTGAGGAAGAGATATTCAAGTTTGTTTTCATCGTTGCTCTCCTACCTTTTTTGTCCTCTGGATAACTATGCCATAGTCTAATGGACTGAAAGGGTCTCATAAAGGCCAATGAATCAACTCTGAAAAGTCCGATACATGCATTCTTTTTTTTCAATCCTAGCTATAAATTGTACGATATGTACAAGATAGATAATACTTTGGACTTGCCCAAAATTTAAAGAAAAAAAAATGCCCTGATTTGCATTTACTAACTAAATGACTTGATTTGATTTCTTCTGAAACTGATAGTTGAGTGTTGGGAACAACATGGTGAACTTTTTGTTATAGATAGTACAATTGGTCGCCCAAACTCAAAATCAATATTAGACAAATTTTGTGAATTGAAAGTGTCACTAATTAAGAGAATGTGTCAACTTTTGGTTAGCAGGAACTAAGAAAAGGCTAATGAAGAAGATCAACAGATTTGAAAGGCTCACTCAGCTGGAACCTGTGAACCTGCAAAAAAGAATTGCATTATCAGAGTCTGATCAAGAATCAAATGAAAGCCCTCAGCGTCATTCATCAGAATCTGTCTTCATATTGGACAGCGAAGAGGAGGAGAATCAAGCATCGGATAAACCATTCAAATTGCTTCAGCTGGTGAAGGCCACAATCCCATCAATCAGCCAACATTTCAAGGCTGATCATGACAACCTACTCTTGGATTTCTTTAAGGAAGGAATGGAAGAGGACAGTAGCAGCCCCGAACATGCTAAGGTGCTAACTAGAAGGGTGAAACTTGATGATGAGCTGCTAAAGGTCGCGAATAGCTGGATTATGGGGCAACCACGCGAACTGTTTCTGGAATGGGATGTGCAAAAGAACAGGGAAGCTTATATTCGCGACATGGAAAGAGGATGGACGTGGAGGAAGCTGAATGAGGAGAAAGAGGAAGTGGCTTTGGAGTTGGAAGTTGAGGTTTTTGCTTCTCTGATGAATGAGATGTTGAACGATCTTTTATGATCCTACAGCTAGAAAGCCAGCCGGCCAGTTTTAATTAGTTGTTGTTTATTGGAGATTGGAGAATTGTCCAGAATATGCAGATGGTGGTAAGAGGAAACTGGTCCAGGGCGTTTTTCATCATTCAGCTGCCATCACAGGAAGGCTAGACGTTTCGCCGAGCATCGAACTTTTTTAATCTTCATAGGAGAAACATCAGCGTTTTCCACTTTAATAAATTTTGGTCTTACTTTTGGGGAATGTCTAGGTGTAGAATGGTGAAGCTTTGAGATTTTAGGTGTAGCACTAATGATTATCCATCTTTTTTCTCAAGGTTTCACCATTCAAGTTCCTTTAACCCAGGTTATTGAACTTGTAGAAGCCCAGACCATTCGAGTTCCTTTTCTCAGTCTTTAGATTTTTTTTTTTTTTGATACTTTAGTCTAGCTATAGACTTTTTAGTTTAGAGTTTAGACAGTTAATAAACCCCAATTAACTTCTGCACTGCAGAAGGCTATGGGCAAATATAGGTATTTGAGATCAACTACCATCATTTCCACAAGGTAGAATGATCATTTCGTGTTAGATCCCAATTCTTACCTAAGAAACTAAGTGGAAGAACAGAAAAGAGATTCGGCAAAAAAAAAGGCGGCGATTCAATTGAGTTATTTGAGCAAAATGACAAGAAAGTAAAATGTGCCATTTGATCTTTCAATGTTGGCAGCCTTTAAAATCTAAGACGCCTAACACCATTCCCAGCGCTTAACAGGACAATATCCTGTTAAGAAAAATCTTTATTCGTGTCCTGTATACCAAACTCTTGAAGAATAACTGGTTTCTATTTTGGTTACATTGAAGAATGCTACTCAATATGGAGTCCTATAAATGAAAGACAAGATAAATGTACCATTTGGCCATACAATTTTGGTTTATTCCTGAATCTAAAATGCCCAAGATTAATTGCCTTCGCTTAATAAGACTAAGACAAAATAATCGTGAAGTTTTGGCATCAAAACTTTTAGTTTTAGGTGGTCCATCATCAAAAGAATTGTTGCCAAATGTGAAGTTTATCTCAGTGCCTAGCCTGCCTTGTGCTTGATCTTTGTTTCGACAAAGGCATGTTCACGAAAACGATTTCGTGCATCTCCAAACTCGCAGTCCTTCATGCAAGTAAAACATACTACAAACAACTGTTTATACTATATCCATTTACAAATAAATGGCATAGTACTTGCCAAATACTATGGGAGTGTTTTTCAAAAATTAGTTTTTTAAATACAATAAAATTTTTTAAAAAATACTCTAAAAGGTACTTTAAAAATTAGTTTAAATTTTTTTAAAATTTTAAAAAATATCTCAAAATATATTCTAGAAACTCTTCTACTCTTAAATATCCCAGAATATTTTCTGAAAATATCCCAAAATATAATCTAAAAACTCTGCTACAGCAAAATTTTTCAAAAATACCCCAAAAAACAGCTAATCCAAACGGGGCGTATATGATTAGGTAGCAAAATTATTGAGAGAATAAAATTGTCGTTGAAAATCTGCACGTCCAAAGATGCTGTGAGTTCACCATTGAAAACCTCATAAACACAGAAAGTCAAAAGGGTTTGCTAATAAATTATCATGAAGAGGCTAATGTTTGTTAAGTCACCCTAAAATCTAAACTTGCATGCCAGTAGTAATTTGCAGTGGATGAAAACAACTAAAGGGGACAACTGAAAAGTCATTGTTTATGTACAGTAAGTCTATACTAAATTTGGATTGGGCTTAACACTTGCTGGATGCATGCTAGGTATGATATCAAATAATGTCATAGCTGCTAAGTAGTTTGGGAGAATCTCCATATTCCGTGACAGAACCAAAGATTCGTTGCAACCTCAGATGATGTTTGCCGAAAGTGTTTGATGAACTGGGACATGATTCAACAATAAGCAATGACCAAGTTATATTCCGAGTTATCAAGTGTTCAGCATTCAACGCCACTACCAGTGGGGTTCAAAGTTGATTTGAAGAAAGACTTGGATTAGGGTTTTGACAAGGTGCAATTTGGACGTAGAAATCACTATTCACGAGTACTTAATAGTTCGAGGACGTAAAAAGAAGTTAAATCCTTCTAATTATTCATACAACATGGAGACGTAGATATTTGGCTTTCTTTTCTTAGAGAAAAGCCCGAGTCAAATTAAACCAAATCATGATCTGTATCACACACAGTAGGATCTGTTTTTGTTTTGTGATATATGTAGCCACAATTAGAGAAAATGAATAACTACATGTTAAGAAAAAATAAATGTTATGGTTTATTATGTAGCATACGCAAGTATAGAAAATGTATGGTCTTCGATTCAATTTCTCTTTTCCTCTTTCCATTTCTTAAATTTCATCCATTCCCTACTCAAAAAATAAGTATACAAGAAATAGACGTTAAATTGAGGATTTTATCTTTGGACATAAAAGAAGATATATTATGGACAGTAAAGTGTATTTTCCCATTTTATAAGGTAAAACTCGCAAACTCACGGCGTTTAATAATTAATGAAGTTTTTAGGGATTAGAGGGGAAGGGTTTGTAAGTAAGAGATTATAAATATAAAACTTCTCACTTATAAAAAAAAAGTTTTTAGAGACTTATAGTCCTTTAAATCTCAAAAATTAAAACTTTTTTGACAATTTTTTGGGGGTTCTTTGCCTATACCGTACCGGAGAGCGCAAGATAAAAAGCGTGTTTAATGTCATTCTTTTCATGAAAGGACAAATTTCTTCTAAGCAAATGTTGCAACTCAAGAGGTGGGTGATAATTTTATAATTTTTATAAAGGAATCAAGGTTGAATGGTTAGAGAATAATCTTTCGACAAAATAGAGAATTGCATCCAATTGTCAATGCCAAGTTGTAGGAATTAAAATTTAATTGACTTGTAGGAATTAAAATTTAATTGACTAAATGAGACCAATCAAGCATGGCTTCTGAAAAAGAAGGCCATTGACCACGAAACGGCCGTCCTTGCTCAGACTCTAGTAATTCTTGCAAGTTACTGAGATATTCAATGGATTTTCCTTAACTGACGCCAATGAGCCACTTTCTTAGGGAATTAATTGGCGTCACTTTACTAGCTACCTTATGTTATACGCGTAAACGTATTCAAACAAAGGAATTGCACTAATCATCCCTAAAGTTTAGGGACGGTCCTAAATTGGCCCTCCCTTTTTTACTATTCCAGTTTCCAATTCTTACCAAAATCTTCATCTACGAAGTGCTAACAAAGAAACAATATGCACTTCAATTGTGATTAATGTGAAGCACGGCTAGGGTTAAGAGGGCAAACTAGTTTTGCCCCTCTAGCACCCAAATATTGGTTTGTCAAGGATTGTGAAATCCTACCCTAAATTAGAATACGAGAGGTATGGAAAATAATTGAAATCTAGACATTATATTACAATATATTTGATATTTAATTCATATATTTTGTCATTTGTATGGCTAGAGTTGGGTTTCTACTTCTTCTTGTTTTTTTTTTCTAATTCTAATGTTGCTAGAATATCCACTTGGATTTAATGCAACAACATTTGTTGACAATTAAATTCTGTGGCTCATGTGCTAGAATTCAAAATGAAGCACTTTTCGTCACTTACTCCAATTAAAAACTCATATGCATTTACATCTTTTCTTGAATTTAGATCTCCTTTACGCATTTGGCGTTTACACCATGTATTAAAATGATATTTGTCTATTCTGGTAAGAAAGACGTGTCACTTTTTATTAGATTATATAATTATATAATATAAGAGAGCAACATCAAAAGTGAGACAAATAATCAATTATCCTATGTATTCCTAGTAACTAGAGAGTAGGTATCATACTGTTACTCATGAAGTTGCTTGAACTTAAATTAAAATACAAAGTTGATTGTTTTGTACATCCTCATTAAAAAGGTGGACCAAATGGAGACCACCCAAAATCTTAGGGACCATAAATACAACTCCTTCCTCAATATTTGTAGAAGTGCCCTTCACGTCTGCCCCATAAAACGAACTTACTCTCTTCCTCAGAGTCCCTCCTCCTTTCAAGGTTCATTGAGTTTCCAAGTCTGAAACAGAGAACCAACAGAATTCCAAACAATTTGGAAAGGGAGAAGACAAAGGAAACAAAACACCCCCATATTGCCTTTTCTCTACCTTTCTCCTTTTGAATATTCAAATTTTAACAATTTACCATCAACAGATAGAAAAGGAACCAAAGAAACAAACAGATTGTAAGAGAAGTTTACTCTAGTTCTGATACTTTTCTTGTTCTTGTTACACTTTTTTTCTTCCTTTTTGCGTCATAGTATCTTTCTCTCCCCTCCTTTCTTATTTTGTGGGTTCTATTAGAACTGCCTATAAGGCCATGCAATGCAACAAGAATTGATGTAAGTTTGAGTTTTTTGTCAGTCTTTGTTGGTAGAGGGAGGATAGAACAGTACAGAACAAGAAACAGAGGAAAATATGAAGAACGAAGATCAAGCAAGGTCTCTTTTTGGGATTTCTTTATCTGATCGTCCCAGATGGCAGCAATTCGTTATTTGCTCGTCTGGTTTCTTCTTTGGTTATCTTGTTAATGGCATTTGTGAGGTGGGTTTTTTTTCCTTTTCCTTTTGGCTTGAGGCCTTATACTTTTCTCAATATTCTTTTTTTTTTTTGGTCTTTTAAAACTAACTTGTTTGTGTTCTGTGATTGATGATCAATTTCATGCTGGGATTTGGTTGTTTATGTTGGAGGATGTTAAAGTGTTGGATTCCAATGCACAATATAGTCAATGATTAGAAAAAATAACTTAGTTGCATGTGTGTGTGAGTAACTTTTTTGACTATCACATTGATGGCTTAAGTCGGCATTGATAATGTTGTCTGTTCTGTTAGGTGGTGTCAGTTTCATGATTACATGCGATAGAAAATTCAATGTGAATACGGGAATTTCCTGGAAAGTTTAGGTCTGATTGGTTATAGATTGACGACTTTATTCTTATTCTTTGGGCCGTCCAAGAGACTAAAAGGAATGTGTTGGGTTCCACAACTTCTAGCGATTACAATTTTGACATGAATTATGGTGATTTCAAATTTCAATTCAAGCACTACTGTAGTATTACAGACTTGATTGTTGCCGAATCTATCTGTCACTTTATCATGTGTTGATCGGGCCTATTAAGGTTATTCTTTTTTTTCTGAGCAACATGAGATAAAATTATGAAATATTGGAGTTTCAAGATTTATTAATGACAAATGAGTTGATCTTCTGTTTGCAGGAGTATGTATATAACCGGCTCAGTTTCAGGTTTGTAGTTGTCAAGGTCCTTATCATTGCCACTTTTTCTGTTTGAGATTATTGCTATGCCTAAATTTTTTTTTGTTTGGTAATCTTTTCCAGCTATGGATGGTATTTTACCTTTGTACAAGGTTTTGTGTATTTGGCACTGATACACTTACAGGGTTTCACTATTAAGCAAATGGTGAATCCATGGGGAACTTATGTAAAGCTTTCTGGTGTTCTTATGGGTTCTCATGGATTGACAAAGGGTTCGTTGGCTTACCTTAACTATCCTGCACAAATCATGTTTAAATCCACAAAGGTATGAGCCATCTCTTGTCATTTAGTTCTTGACATCATTCTGCATAATTTTAGCAGTAGATGAGCAAGTCTATTTGCATAGTCTTTGGTATTGTTTTTCAGCTATTTTTTAGTTCAACAGATGATATTTTACAAGATAGGATCACGACATTACTAACTTTGACCTCTTCTATCTGATGTATGCTTGTAAATATGCTTTTGGCTATTTGAATTATCTCTTTTAGGGTGCTTCCCATACTCTCTAGAGAGTTTGAAATTGTTTAATTACGTGCTTATTTGTTGTTGGATCAGGTACTGCCTGTGATGGTGATGGGAGCCTTTATTCCTGGCTTGAGAAGAAAATACCCTCTCCATGAATATGTCTCTGCCATTCTTCTAGTCATTGGCTTGATTCTCTTCACATTGGCAGATGCCAACACTTCTCCAAATTTCAGCATGATTGGGGTTGCGATGATTAGTGGAGCTCTAATTATGGATTCATTCTTGGGTAACTTGCAGGAAGCAATCTTTACCATGAATCCTGAAACAACTCAGGTGCTCATCACTTCTGATAGAGTGTTTGTCAATGCTGTTCCATGATTGAAAAGATATGATGACAACAAAGCGTAAATCACTTTTTCTTGAAAGTTTTACATATGATTTCTGATTCTCGCAGATGGAGATGCTATTTTGCTCAACAGTGGTTGGGTTGCCTTTCCTGCTTGGACCAATGATAGTAACAGGCGAGCTGTTCAAGGCGTGGAGTTCTTGTTATGAGGTACACAATACCATATCATTCCATTGCACTGAATCTTCTTATAGAACAGTGTGTTGTAAGAAAAGAACAAACAAATTTTGGAACTGAATTAGCATGTGGAGATCAAAATATATCCACTCCAAATTCCCAGCAAGATGGATTTTTTTGGCTAATGTGTACTACTATCTTTCGGTTGCGAAAGGAGGTAATGTGCACTCCTTAAACACATGCTACATTTCTCATAAACAGACTAATTAGTTCGCTTTGGATGTCTAGGAATTTGTTTAGCCATCCATCATATATGCTTCATTCCACTTTACTACTAGCTGTTATATAGTTCTAACAGGATTACATTGGTCACAATATTTGCAGCATCCTTACGTGTACGGGGTGTTGGTCTTTGAAGCAATGGCCACATTTATAGGTCAAGTCTCTGTTCTATCACTCATTGCTTTGTTTGGGGCTGCCACTACAGCTATGGTAATTGCATTGTTCCTGACCTAGTCCTTCCGATATTTAAACATTCATTGACTTGGATTTATTAGTTTGCTATGTTCGAGAGACTGCGTATTAAAAAGCAATTTTGCTGTCAAACAGATAACAACAGCAAGGAAGGCAGTTACGTTGCTGCTGTCATACTTGATTTTCACGAAACCTCTTACTGAACAGCATTGTTCTGGTTTACTACTCATAGCCATGGGAATTCTAATCAAACTCCTGCCTGAAAATAAACCTCCTACTCGAGTTTTGATGCCCAGCACCAATACAAAGCAGGGCAAGTCTCTTTTGAAAGAAGTGAAGAAGCCATCAGATAATAAAGGAGACGAAGAAGATCAAGGGAAAAGCCCGTTAATCTGAGGTTTACAATTTGCAGTCTGTTCATATGCAGCCGCTTTCTTGCTTTTTTGGCTTCCTTGTACCTTCAAAGACGTTTAGATGGGAGCTGGTGATTTCTCAATCCCACTGCAGCAGCCTTTTCGCTTTTTTCATTTTATCATTTTCACATCCCATACGATTCTTTGCTTAAGTTTTGGACTAGCTTTACTTGTAACACTATTGCATAAGTTAAAATTAGTTTATAGCTTCAAATGCTGAGGAATCGTGATGGAATGAAATGTCACTCTGAAGTTTGGTTGACAAATTTATGGTGAACTAGTCTGAGTTTCCATTCTTAGGAAGATCGAATGAGAAAATGCACCTCTACGATTATCATGAATGTTCGTGATTGGATTGTTTCATCTCCGCTTCCAATAGCACAGGGGTAGCAAAAGAACCTAATGATATTTATCATGTTGTAGCTCAATTGGTAAGGATTTTGTTCTTCTATTAGAAGCATACGACTTCAGCTTTTGCTATGTTTGTAGGTAATTCGTAAGAATCATTGTAAGTCGCCTTTTGCTACCCGTTAAAGCAACATTATTCTTGTTTGGATTGTCAATTATTTACAAAATTTTATTTATTTATATTATTAACGTATTTTTCAATCACTTTTTTATCTTATATACGTCATATCAATAAGATCCTATATTATTTCTATTTTCTTTTTCAAAAAGTATCCCGAATAATCCACTGTACAAACACACTATACAATGATATGCATGACCTTGGAATGGGATGAATCTCCTCTCTTTCTCAAAATATCCAATGATGATATATATGGCTGCAAATTCAACTGAGTTGAGTGCACTTCAATGGTCCATGGTATCAATCACATGATGAACACTATTGTAAGGGTGGTAAAGCTCTGATATTCTTGCTCTAGATAAGATGAAATAACACTTCAGAACCAGGGTGAACCATCTTAACTTAAATTTTTTGTAGTATGTGATGCCTAATTTCCTTTCACCAGATAACAGAAACGAATAAGGTGTGAGATGGCATGGCCATATTCTTTTATCTATTCATGAATAATTAAGAAACTTAAAAACCTACCAAAGCCACTTTGATCAGCAATCAATTTACTTTATGAATAAATTTTATATATACTGTCAGTGTATACACTATCACGATTGGATGAATGATACATAAGCAAAGGAGATTTGAAAAAGGATATTTTTATGATGTACTCTTGCCCAAGTTTTGGGAGATTTGGAAAAGGAATCGGCTATGTTTGGATAGCAAATTTTTCCAAAAAAATTTTCACTTGCATCATAAACACATTTCTCAATTCACCTTTTTATATTTTTAACCACCTTTTTATCTCACATACATTATGTAACAAAAAGTACTATAGTAATTATTCCAAATAATTATTGGGAATAATGCTCCATCCACAATGCAATCTAATGAATGGCTTTTGGTTTCTTGGTGAATTTTGCACATTCACATTGGCCAGTAATTTGTTACAGTTAAGGAACAAATGACAAGTGGCGTGTAGTCTAGTACGGGGTTTGTTTGACTCGTCAAGATTCTTTTCTTAAAATTCCATTAGTTGAAGTATTGACAGTAAAAAAATGTACATTAATAGTTAGTTACGTTGAAATTTGCTAATGCCAAGGATTCCAAGTTCTGACATCCATGACATGATTATATAGAAAAAATAGGATAATTTCAAACGTAAAAAAGAAATTAATGAAAATTTTGTATATTACATTGAGCAAAATTTTTACATCATTCTTGCATCTCTTCTTTTTTACCCCTTCTAGCATCTCAAGTATTGATCCTACAACCTGGTTAAAAAATATAAAAAGAAATCCAACAACCCGACGAAGTATCAATTAATCTTCTAGGATCGCAAAAAGGTAAGGGAAAAGACAAAGAACAATGCTTCAAAAAAAAAAAAAAGGACAAAGAACAAGAAAATCATGTCTAACACGCGTTAACCAAACAACAAAAATTGGGCCATTTGAGCAGACAAATCAAAAGCCCATTAGCTTAATGGACACTGACCTTCACAAAGAGGCTCGTCCGCAAGCCTAAGATAGAAATTTTAGTGGTTCCCATTACTTCAAGATACAGGACTTTTGTCATACGTGGGCCATGTCTGGTAAAATTACCGCCCTTCGTTGTCGGATCTGTGCTTTAAGTTGTCAAGTACACATTATCATGATTTCCCATTTAAATACATTAATTCATATTTTGTTGTATAATTCATTAAAGTTTCAACTCATCTTTAATGAGATTTCTCCCTGTCTCCCTCTTGGTTTCTTAAAAGAAATAACAATTTACTACTCAAATTTTAAAATATGAATTAGTTATACGAGGAATAGAGAAGCAGGTTATTGTTACAATAAGCCAATTAAAATTCATCTTGAAATCTTTACTTTAAATAGAAAAGTAAATAAATCTATTGCCAACTAGATACCGAATCAATATTTTTTGGGGTCGGATGCCCATCGGACACTGGTTAAAATATATTTGAAGTATTATATTTTTGAAAATGTAAAATTAATTGTAAAATGTAAATAAATATAAAGAAGAGTATGTATGATTAAATAGAGAAAATATATAAATGTAAGAGAGAATAATGCATATATACACAGTAGATTAGATGAATTTTAGATGTGTTAACATATGCTCATTAGAAAATCCCATATATTTTTTTAGATAATAGGCAATGTTAAGTGGTGTTTGTAAATGAGTTTCTCTAACGGTCCCATTAAGCACTCGTTGAAATTATTATAGAAAAGATGATGGCTTAGATGGCATGGGTAAGTGAATGTAAATGAAAGATTTCAGTTCAAAATCACTCACTTATACTAAAAAATAAAAATACTAGTTATTATCTTCTCTTACATTTATATATTTTTCCTAATTAATCATTGCTTTCCAAAATTTTAACACCTGAAATATATTTTAACGAGAACACTCGTTAAACAGACCTTATTTAGATAGCTTGTTATATGAAAAACTTTTTTTTTTTTGTTTATATTATAAATACGTTATTTCGATCATCCTTTTTTTATGCCATATAATTCAAAATTCAAAAAGTGTAGACTATTGTTTCAAAAAGAATTCTAAATTATCTTCTATCTAAACATATTTGTCTAATTTGAGAGGCATTAATATGTTCGGGAGTCTGATTCTTTATGAAATTTGTAACAAGGGATGTAAGCGTGAAATACTCTCCATGATTCATCTGAAAAATTAAATCTAACGGCCAAAATTGAATATTCGTACCCCACCTGATTTCAACGGCTAAGATTGTCACCTCCCTCCTCTGGTCCTCTTCATTGAAAAATCTCCCATCCTGTCCCCTTTGTCTAACGCCCCCCACTACAGCACTCATACTAATAGAAAAAAAGCCCTAATTTTCAAAATTCCCAAATTTTCCTCTCCGAATTTACTCGTTTTATTAACCAGTCCACATTAATTCAGTAATTTTCTATCGCCAATAATGAGAGGAACGAAACGTTTCGCCGCCTCCGACTTGAATCCATTACCCAATGATTCAGTAAGTTGTATTGGAGTTTTTTATTTTCCTTTTTCCCCTCCTTTTCTTTTATGTTTTGAAGTACATTTTTTCGAATAACCACGGCATTTTTAGTTCAAGCTTACGTGCAATTTTATACAGGAATATGTGTTGGAAGCATTGATTATAGTGGAATTCCTTTTTAGCTTTTTGATTTTATTGAAATTGTTGATTATGCTTCTAATTGCACATATTTGTGGACATGAGCTGTGAAAAAGTGACCTTTTTGAAGGATTTTTCAGTCAGAGGCTTACTAATATAATGTAAACTTCTGAGAAAATTGAGTATTTGTTTTTCAAGTAAAATAATTTGCTTAAAAGGAAGGAAAAGTATATAGCTGTTTGTTGGATTTATGGAACTATTTTCTTGCAATTGAGCAGAAAATGAACTTTATTTTGTTTCTGAAAACTGAGAGAGATTGTTTTTTTTTTTATACATGATTGATGCTTTTTTATTTTTGTGAATATTGGATGTAGATTCTGAGTAAAAGAATACTGGCTGGGTCATCCCTTGATACTCAAAGGGCTGAGCCATCTCAACGGCAAATAATGACAGCTAGTCCACCATTGGATATGCAGAGAGCAGAATCATCTAGACAGCATGTGAGAGCACTCAACAAGCAATTCGCGAGGTCTTCTTTCTTTAGATAAACTTTCACTTTAAGTTGCTTGTAGTTATATATACATTGAGAGTCCAATTTCAAATTCTGGAAATACTACTTCTGCAGGCAGTAAATGCCAGCTATATTTTTCTCCTGAGGGAAGCAGTTTTTTGTTTTTACTCCTTTTTATTCTTGTTAGTAATTACTCTTCCCAGCATTCTAGATAATAAATTCCTTGTTGATATTTGAAGTCTCTATGGTAGTGGTAGCAAGAGTTAAATTATTTGTTCACAACAGCCTTGGGTCACCATACATGCCTTTTGGTATTGTTGATTATGGGAAAAATTCTGAACCGGAGCAGCTGTAGTTGTGCTGGTGGAGATTAAACCACATGACCAACATTGTGCTTTATTCTTATTGGTACTTAAATTTGGAGCACCTGGTCTTCTGGCAATCCATATACCGTTGTCTACATTTTTTTTCATGCATACTTGCTTCCGGTGCCATGTGAAAGTTAGGTTGATTTTTTCTGTGCAGTTGGATCCAGACACAATTAGAGAAGCACCCAGATGAACTTTGGGAAGATGGAGTTCAGGACTATCTGAATCATTCTAAAACCATTATGGTAATAGTCACCACGTCCATTCAATGAAGTTGAAATTCTTCATCATTGTTCATGATACATGAAGTTGTTCTTGATGTCAACTCATTGCTAGGAAGGTTTTCCACTGTATTTATGCGTCAATGGATTCAATATTTACACAGAAACAAGTTTTAAACAGAGCTTTATTTTATTCTACTAGTCGATAAAATCGAGCAGTAGTTTTGGCATCAGGATTTTATGGTTTATAGGTCTCTTTAGAGTTGGCTATTCACAGTTTCCATCTTTAACACAGATGTTTGCCATGATAGGCCTATACCTAGTTGTATTTGGTCAAATCAGCTGTCTACTTGTGGAATTGAGAATCACTTTATATTCTTAGAATTGCTGCAAATCACTGTGATTTGATATAAAGGCTGTTTTGATGGTCCATATTACTCTGTTAAATAGGAAAATGAAGTCTTACTGTAGAAACTTCCAAGTCTAGATAGTTTTTCTTTCATATTTTAGCTGTTAACTTCTCCAATACCTATTGATTGCAGGAGAAATTCGATGATGTTGTCAGCTGGCTGAAAGCGAATGCTGCAAAAGCTGAAAACAACTCTATCACTGGTTTGGATACCATTCAGAAAAAACCTGTATCTGAAAGCAAAGAACAAGCCAATAACTTTTTATTTGGAAAACCTGGGATCCCTCCAGCTAGTACAACTGCAAGCTTTGGAACATCTTGGGGTTCTGGACCAGTCTTTAACAATAGCAGTCCTTTTTCTTTTGGTAGGCAGTTCTTTGGAGCATCTTTGACGGATAATAATCATATAAAGGGAGAACTATGTATATCATCATTGACGAATGCTTTTGCTGAGCTCACAGATTAATAAATTTTAATATTTGTTTCTTGTTTGAAAATTCAGGTGGTTCTTTTGGTAGTAAAATTTTGATGTTGATTTATTTTAGTTTTGGAACAACTAGTATTAGTTGTTGTGTATAACAAGCAAATTGAAACTAAGAGGGAACAACATAGTGGAGTTGTAGGTAGGTCAAAGGTGAGTGGATAAGAACTGTTATTTGGTTTGAGAACAGTTAGTTTAAAAGGAAATTAAAATGATTTGGAAGTTAATTATTCATCTCTTCTTACTCTTCTGGGGTGAAACTCTGGAAGTGATAGCACCAGTGGAAATGAACAGTGGTTACAATAGTTATTAACCATGTCACTGAAGACAAGATTTGAATTGTTAATGCACAAAGACACCTCAGAAATTAGATATTGCTGTTGATTGTGTTGTCTGTCTTGTGGGATTCAGTTCTGTAAATTAGGATACTTCAGGAGAAATTTGATCAAAGTTTGATCTGTATGGACAGCCAGTCCAAGGAAGTTGCTGCATGGGGGTAGAGTTGGCCTAGGGCCTAATCGACCGCTTGATTTGCACCCAGATCGAGCTGGTTGGTCGTAAAGAATGCTTCAGACTTATCATAGCCAAGTGATATTGAAGAGTTGATCTAGAGTGAACTGAGAGAGAAGAAGAACTTCTTGTTTATGTTTTTTGGAAGAAAATTTCAAACACAAATAATGCATTGATATTTACGAATGCTATCTTTGCCCGGATGCACCTTTAGATTTGCATTTCTCATCCATTAAATATGATTGTATTTATGGAATGAATGAGAGCCATGACTGATAATAGCTATATGACCATTTAATAAGTTGCTTAAGATTGAAAATTCACTTCCCCTTGTTTTGGAATTTGAGAAGAAGAAATTCAACCTGGATTGCCAAGTACTGTAATTTTAACTCATTTGAACTTTTATCTTTTATAATCTTAATCGGCATCAAAATTCCTCTCCTTCCATTGTAGTTATATGTTTCATATACAAGTATCAAGCGTTTTTCTGTTGTGAGAGAATTTGTTGCAATTTTCTCATTCTATGTTGATGAAAACTTGTCTTAGTAGTAAATATTAGCTTCAATGGGTCAATTTGAAAGCATTAGTTCCTGAGTGGAACCACTCTTAATTATAAATCTATTGGCAAACAATCTGATTGTTGTTCCAACACCTTCTTGCTTTATTTTTGTAATTTTAAGAAACACAGTATGATGATTTTGCATACTTTTAGCTGCTTTCCTGCTATTGAACTAAATTTATGTTAAGTAACTATATTTTGAAATGATGTTTTTTCCCCTTTTTTTTCCAGGAATTCAAGGTTCTGTTGGAAACAAATATTCAGTTTCCATGAACAACGATGCTTCAAATGACACAGTTGAGGGTACACATAGGATGTACTTTCCTTCAGTTAATAGTAATTAATCTCAGTGTTAAAATCATGTGGTGTCACTCTTTCTTCTTGTGCTTTTTGGCACATAATATTTAAAATGGTGATATGTTGTTTGTTTAAAACGTGTCTGAGTTTCACTTGGTCCTATTATTTTCTGGGGGTTCTTCTGGTCGTTACATATTTCTCTAGGTCTAAGTTTTAACCTTAGTATGTTGAAGGTTGATTTTCATGCTTTAGCAAATTGTTCATGGAGTTTTTGTGCTTTTAAATAATCTTCATAATAATTATGTTACTGATATCGACCATGAGTTGCGATGGGTGTTTTCTTGTCTGGTTACTCAATTGTTTGAGTTTGAATCATAATATATTGAACATCATTGACTATGCTAACAAGGTGGAAGGTTTATGGATGATGAAATGCTGTTTCATGCATTTAGGTGGGAGAATTTCTGATATCATGTAACTTGTTTGTTAATCTTTGAGGGTTACACTGTTGTTTTGGAAATTTTTTTCCATCCTTTGTCTTATTGGGTTGTGACATGGGTTTTCTTCTTTTCATTCAATGACCATGGGCCCATAGTTCCTTGATATCAAGTCAGTTTTAATGCTGCCTGTAGCTTTTCTGGATTTTCTAGTACTTCTTTTAAATGCATTTTTAGTAAAATGAGGTGTCAAGTATCACAGTATTTGGAATCCCATATCTCACCTGTGAAAACTTCTGCAGATACAAGATTAGTGTCCTGTTATTATTTTGTCAGAGAACGAGATTTTTTCAACTTGACTTTCACTGAAGTATGTATTGTTTGTTTCTTTTTATTGTTTCATTGGATTACAGAAGAGGATGTGGAGCAGCCTAGCAGTCCATCTGTGAAGAAGACTGAAGAGGAAGGAATCATTGTGGTTCATGAAGTTAATTGTAAAGTATATGTCAAGGTAATGAACTTTCTGCTGGAAAACAGTTAACAAAAAGGGAATTTGAACAAATTTTGAGTAGATGCAGACATATCCTCTATCTCTAGCACTGAGTCACTGCACTTCATGGACATTTTTCATAACAGAACTGATTTATTCTTTTGACTGTTGAGTTGTTGTTTTTTGTTAAATATGTTAGCAACAGTGATGCTGCCAATTTCGTACATGTTACTGTAGTTGAGCTGTTGCATTAAAGGACTTGTGTTCTATACACTATTTTTTGACGTGTTACTATGAAAGAAAAACTAATTCTTGATAGCCATGTAACTTGAGTTTTTGCATCTAGGCTATTCATGCTCTTTTCATACCTGATCTAAGTTCCTCTTTAATAGAATTTAGTCCTGGTACAAAGGTTCTCCTATTGATGAGCGTCTTTTGCAGCACATGTCAGGGGACTGAAGTATGTCACATATTTCAGTTTATCTTTTGGTGCTTGTTCTACGTCATTCAATTACATGCCAGAATTTAGGCTGTATAGTAGTATATTACATCTGTTGCATACTCAACCTGGTAGTTTTACTATTTCTTTATGTCCAGTCCAGTGACCCAACTGACAAAGATGCATGGAAGGATAAGGGCTCGGGGCAACTTTCTATCAAATGTAAAGAGGGTGTTGATAAGGGTACCAGAGAATCCAAGCCAATTATTGTTGTACGAAATGAAGTAGGTCCTCTTATCATACACTTTATTCTACAGCTATGATCCTGACCAGACTGGAAATCAGTTTTGTTTTGTGGAAGAAATCTTAAGATATACTGACAGACCAACGTGCTAAGCATTAGGTTTAATTAGGTTGAGATCCATTATAGTGTTTATAGCGTTTTTATAAGCTCTTTAAAATGGTTAGGACATTCTATAATTGCATCTTGATATGACAGATATGGTGTTACTCTTTGAACTGATTGAGCTTAGATCTCAAGATTCTGCATCTATAATCGTTTCCTTGGCTTCAGGTTGGGAAGGTGTTGCTCAATGCATCATTATATACTGGCATCAAGACCAATTTGCAGAGGCGCTCTATTATTGCTATATTTCATACTTTGGTAATGCTTCCTTATGCATTATTGTTTTTCCGTCGCAAAATAGTCGCTTCAATTGCTTTTGTCCCATCTACTTTGTAGGTTGGAATTGCAGCCCTATCATAAATTGCTCTCTGTTATCTTCAGGATTGTTGACATAACTGGCTTTGTCTCGGAAACCATGGAATTGACCTTATATAAGTAATATGTATCACCATGGATCCATTTCTCTGTCTTCTGTGCAGGCTGGCAGGTGCATCAAAGAACATGTGATTGTTCTGGCTGTAGCTTTTTGACGCATTTGATTGTTTATTGCATCCTTGCTATGCCATATTTATCCCATTAATTCACCAGTTATCCCATTTCGCCTTGGGGATAAAAGAAAAGGAAATTGAAGTTCTTTGCCCTCTAGGTTTATGTCTGTTACAGTATTTACTAAAAAGTGTGCTCCATTTCATTACTGATACTAATCTATGATGATTCAGTAGCTCTGCTTGGATATGCAAGGTGTCTTTCATGTGAGTAGACCTGTTGGTGTTTTGCGGTTTCATATGAAACTCTCTAATCAGTGAATTGATGTCTGTAGGCTGATGGTGACAACAAAGAGACCGTTGTTGCACAGACATTCTTGATAAGAACTAAGACTGACGAGGAACGCGATCAATTGGCTGAGGTTATTAAAGAATATGCTCCTGCAGCATGAAGGTTGAGTTGGAAACTGCATAGATGGATCATCTTGTTGTACAAACTATCTGAGCGTTTACGAGTCGTGCTTGGATATTCTTTCTCTATTTATTTGTTTTCCAAGATTTGTGGTCGGGGAATGGCATCAAAATTTAGCCGATCGCTTTTATCGGAAATTTAGGTACAGAAAGCTTTATCTGTAATTTGAGGAAAATTCCAATGTATAACAGTAGTGTTATATAGAGGAGAAACAATACATGCCCCGTTTAACAATAATTTAAGGCTGTGCTTGCATTGGAAGATCGTTCAAAAACAAGTGTTTGAAATACAATATTACAGTAATATACAATCTTAAAATATTATCAACGATATATAATTCATACAATCTCAAAGGTTATTTATCAAAAACGAAATTGAAAAAATATGATCAATGCTGTAACATTTTCTTTGCCTAAATAATGCGGACCCTAAATTATTTGCGTCTTTAATAGTAGTATCCTCTGTTAACGGTAATTTAATTTTATTGAAGACAAACACTTTTCCTCGCCTTTCCTATGTTTCTGTAGTTATTGGAAAACTTACCAATGTTGATTTGCGGAAACATTTGAAAGGTTTCTGGATATTGCTCAAGGACCGCAGTCAATCTTTGTCACCCTTAGTTGAATAAGTGGGAAACAGGTCATCCGGTAGTCTATATTTATCTAGAACTAAAAAGCAATGATCCGCATCCAAGGCGTTTGTAGTCCAACGGTTAGGATAATTGCCTTCCAAGCAATAGACCCGGGTTCGACTCCCGGCAGACGCAATCCCATTTCCATTTCTCTTTTGGCCAATTCCCTTCAATTTATGCGAGTTTTACCATGTTCCCTTCTGTTAAGCAAGACCACGGTGATGTTCAATAGCGGCCAGCTCGAGATTGGACACAAAGTTCGAATCTCACGTTCCAGATTAATTGCTTAAATAGTTTGAGCCATGATTTTTAAACAGGTGGCTGGCTAAAATGGTTTTTCTTTTGCGGTTTCAACAAGTCAAACTTGCACTGGTAGGATTTCGGTGTTTGAGTGGAGCAATCCTAGAATTCCTCGTCTTTTTCCATTGCTTGCAATATTTTGACCTTTTACATTGCTACACAATCAAAATATAAATCATCAGGCTAACCGATTTATATTCGCAAAGCTGAGAACCAAGAAAGGGTCATTACACAGGCAGAAATTCTGCAAATGCACATTGAGTCCATTTAACGCAGAGCTGACTTTCTTTTAAGTGACTCCTCCAGCCTTGAATACTCTAGCATACCAGCGATGATCTCAATGCAGCCGCACTCGGAAGATGTGTGCACGATGCCCAGCGGATGACTGATTCACTGGCCATGAGATCCAGCTGATCAAGTTCACCAAGACCGATTGTGTGATTCCTTTTGCTTGAAATCTTTGATCCATTAGCCACTCCTCCCCTTCGAAATTCTGTTCTGTGCTCCATTTCACTCAACTTGTGTCTGATGGGCTGTGAAGGATCCGGAGAGAAGGATAGTTGTACCAAACCTGAACCTGCATGTTCAATGAAACCATACTCTTTTCAAGTCAACAGGTAGAAAATGCAGTTGTCAGCCCCAGCTAAAAAGCTACATGAATATTCCCCTTTAAATGTCAATGTCAATGACTCAGGAATTGTTATGCAAGTCTTTAAAAAAGAATAATCTTCTAAATACAGCCTTCGAAACATCCAAACATATTCATTTTATCTATTGCATGCTTCGAGAGAAATTAAGGTTATTAGCAGCAGCATCTGGTGACTTTTTGGCACATTTACATAAATGAGGAGGGTTGGTTCATTCTTTGTTAACCATATCATGACACGAGTGAAAACACAAATACCTTCATCTATCATGGATGCTTTTGCCTTCAAGCTTGAATTAATGCTCCCATCAATCACGGTGCTCGGACTAAAGAAGGTAAAACTTGGCATCGAGGAAAGTGGGGATGAGAAACCATCAAAAGAGTAGCCTCCTGATGTTGAACAAGGTGACTGGTCGATCAGGAAAGATGAAAAGGACGATCTGCAGGTGAATGCTGGAGAATTTTCCACTTTACTACAATCAATGGCAGGTGATTCGTCACCAAAGCTGTAGTCCTGGTTCCTAACAATCGATGGAGTTGAGAAAGAATAATTATCCACTTCCAATAGTGAAAAACTGGCAGTATCCGTCATGTTTAGTTCTTCAGGTTCCTCTGGCAGATCATTAATCCAGGAATGAGCTGCAAAAGATGGTATCATTACCGCCAAATCCCGAAAATAGTCATCTTGCCTAGCACCTAAAACTTGGCATTTTTATAGGTTTAACTGTTTCAGCTCTAAGCACAACCATATTCAGTAGTATGGAATCAGTTATAAGAAGGCTATTGAACAGAACTTCGATTGATATTTTAAGATGACCACAGAACAAAATGACAAAAGATTGAAACTAACTAATTCATCATGATCTAGCTTATATAATCTGGATGTGTTTGGTGACTCATTCAGATGCAATACTCAGTTCATCCTGTACTTTTTGTCCCAAATTTCCACTTCTTAAAAGAAGTCATCAACATCCATGCAGCCAGGCAACATAGATGTATCTAAGTGAATATGACTACGAGCAACCAAGGAAAATTGCGTCATTGCAAACAACTTGATTAAGATACAGGCAAACGAAACCAAATCTTGATACAAATGAAGACTTATAAATTCACCACACCTAGAACATCTGCAGCACTGAACCTTTTGGAAGGGTCGAGACAGAGCATCCCAACGATCAAGTCCTTGGCAGCTTCAGATATTCGATGCCAAGTAAAAGGATGAAATTGCAAATCTGCTGCTCTAACAGCATCAAAAATTTCTGACTTGGTCTTACCCCAAAAAGGAGGCATTCCACTAAGCAGGATGTAAAGAATAACGCCAGCACTCCACACATCAGCTGCCTGGTTATAACCTCCTGCTAATACTTCAGGAGCTATATAAAATGGACTGCCAACTGTTCCATGCAATTTCTGCCCTGTTAATAGACATACTTAAGTTCATGAAGTAGTCAAGATGTAGATAAGAGAAAACCCCCTGTCAGAAAAAGTAAGACTTTGCCTCCACATTCCCGCATTTTCACATCTGTGGAGAATAGATTACTAAACTACAGAAGCAAAACAACAAAGACAAGAACATAAAACTTACTAGGTCTAATATATGTGGCAAGACCAAAGTCTGCTAACTTGATCGGTGATAACAATGATTTTGAGACTAAAAGAATGTTTTCTGGTTTCAAATCTCTATGGATGATACCATTTTCATGGCAGAATGTAACCACTTGCATCAATTGCTTAAAGAGAGTACGTGCTTCATGCTCAGAGAATCTCCCATGTTTCTCAATCTGATGGAACAGCTCCCCACCAGCACAAAGCTCCATTAGAAGATGCACATAATCCTCCTCCTCATAAACAGCCTTGAGATCCACAACATTTGGATGCCCAGATAATTTTGTCATGATTTCTATCTCAAGCTTGACACTGCGAACATCATCTTGTGTCACCAATCTCTCTTTCGCAATGGACTTGCAAGCCAAAACTTCACCTGTCAACTTATCTGAGCATGCCCTAATTATGCCAAATTTGCCCCATCCCAGTTGATCTCCAAGAACATACCGATCAGTAAAATTTGAGGCGTGGTTAGTATCCAAAATCGGTTCTGTCAAGTTCACGGCCCCATAACAGTTGCAGCTTCTAGTAACTGATTTCCTATTAGTATTATCACTCTCTATTAATTCCATAAGAGGCTCAATTTTTCCAGTTGGACTCGCCAATCAAATAATGCGCCAGCTTTTGCAAAATCATATCCTCCCACGCTCCAAGCGGATCCTTAAAACATTGGGATCTGGGAAGCTCAGGTCCTTTGTGGGCGTCATATCATTCCAAAGACATTTACAAAAAAGTCCCATCCATTTAAAGACCTAAGGTAGCTTCACATAAATCAGAGATTACTCAAAAAGACTTGAACTTTATCTTCCCCTCAAAACACCTGTGGATAATTAAAAAGAATTAAGTACGAATTTCCTCTTTTCAATTGTGGTGAATGTTTCAAGTTCTACATAAACATGCTTGTTCATCCCTCCTTTCATCTCTTCATTTTCTTATCATTTTCCTGGCCGGGTAAAGGGAGGATTGGGAACAAACCTTTCCTCCAGATAGACTAGCAGATCAACAATAGAATTCAAACACAGGCAACAAGTCCAGAAAACAAGAAATCCCATAAAATTCACACAGGTGTTTAGTAGTATCAAAGACAACTGAGTGAACTTTCATGCAAAACTCGAGACTTTTACTCATCCCAAGCAAATCCCATCGTGATCCACAAAAGCGTTAACTACAAAACCACAATTCTAGCGAAAAAAGAAGAGTTCAAAGTCCTTAAACATAAACAGAAGTCCAAAATTCAGCTAGATTTATGCGGAAGCATTACTAATCCCGAAAACAAAAACCACCCACATTATCAGTTGACTTGAAGTATAATAATCAACTTGTACATGAAGAAATAGTGAAAGAAGGAACCTGCTCAGAGATGCAGTGGGGAAGAAGAAGAAGAAGAACAAGACCGTTGTAATGTAGGCTTGCAGCAGCAAAGGCTTCTAAAAGTCCACACCTTGTCTTTGATTTTTCTAATTCTTTTCCCCTCTTCTTTTCCAGGTTAAATCCCAGTTCAAATGCTCTATTACACTCACTGGTAACTGGGACAGCCGGTCACTTCACCAGGAAACTCCCTTTTATGCACAAATTCTCAAAAAAATCTCATTAAATAGTTAAAAGATTAGTTATTATTAGGGCAAATTATCCAATTGGCCCTTGAACTCTTTGTCTAAGGAAAAATAAGCCCTTCATCTATTTTTTGTTGACTTTAAGCCCTCGAACTTGTAAAATTGGGCACCCGTGACCCTTTTACCCAGTTTCTCCGGTTTTGCAACCGGAAGGTCAATCACACGAATGTCAGTGTGCTTTTTCAAAGGGCATTTTTGTCAGCATTTTCTAAGCAAAAAGGGGCAACTTCTCCTTCTTCCCTCCATCTAACCTAACCCAACCGCTAACTTATTCAACAAATGAATTGCAAAGGGAAGAGAGAGAAGTCTGCAAAGAAACAAAAAAAGGGAAGAAGGTAAAATCTTTGTGAAGGGAAGGAAAAAATAGGAAGCAGAGGGCTGCGATATTTTCGCATTTTTTTCTTAGTTATTGTAACAGATACAAATTTCCACCAGGTAAACTCGGGTTCCCAATCATTGGAGAGACACTCCAATTTTTCTCAAGTGGCCCAGAAAAATTTTTTCGTACAAGAATGGAAAAATACTCAGAAGAAGTATTCGCAACTTTACTATTCGAAGATAAAAGAAATGCTAAACCCAAAAGTGCCATCTTGCGGCGGATGAATTTACGAAACGCAGCATCGCAGGCGGGCGTGCGTTCGTTGGTTGGTTATCAAAGATACAAATACTACTACGCATTCTGGTCAGCCTCATTTTCTCCTACTCAGTCTTACACAGCCCTCCCCCTCCATTAATCCTTTGGTTGAGGACTAAGAAGTAAGACTTGGATGGTTCCTTTGCTAATAGCGATGCAACTTTCTGTGGTGGTCTTACACCGTTATTGCTGCTGGTGGTCTCTTTCTTGTCTAGCTCTTTTGCCTGCACATTTACCGTAGCAAACTACTGCCCCTTCACTATATGGCCCGGTACATTAGCCGGTTCAGAGACGCCGCAGCTCCCAACCACCGGATTCCAACTGCAATCGGGGCAAAGCCTGAGAATCCCAGCTGTCTCGGGGTGGTCAGGTCGCATTTGGGGAAGAACTGGGTGCACATTCGATGCATCGGGCGTGGGGTCCTGTCAAACAGGGGACTGCGGGGGAAGGCTGGAATGCGACGGCATGGGTGCAACACCTTCTGCCTCGCTCTTCGAGATAACCCTCGGCGCTGGAGATGACAAGGATTTCTACGACGTCAGCATCGTCGACGGCTACAACCTGCCGCTCATTGCGGTGCCACTCTTTGCAGACTTCTCTCTCTTCCCTTTGCAATTCATTTGTTGAATAAGTTAGCGGTTGGGTTAGGTTAGATGGAGGGAAGAAGGTGGAGTTGCCCCTTTTTGCTTAGAAAATGCGGACAAAAATGCCCTTTGAAAAAGCACACTGATATTCGTGTGATTGACCTTCCGGTTGCAAGACCGGAGAAACTGGGTAAAAGGGTCACGGGTGCCCAATTTTACAAGTTCGAGGGCTTAAAGTCAACAAAAAATAGATGAAGGGCTTATTTTTACTTAGACAAAGAGTTCAAGGGCCAATTGGATAATTTGCCCTTATTATTATACCACCACTCATCTCTTTTCTTATCCTTTTCTAATAACAGTTTTCAGCAGATAATGCCCATATGCAAACATATTTGTTACCTGCAACTTCATGGATATATAACCATAGCCCTTGGAGCATAACCATGTATTAATATCTTGTAGAAATATGCATTTATTCACCAATGAGCAAAATGACAACTTTTGTTAAAGTATAATTAGCTTCAATAGAGCCATCAATTGCCATCACATGCAACTATTGTTGCATAACACATATAGACATACATGCTGTTTAATTATACTATTTAATCAAAAGCTTCACCTTCTTTCTTTTCTTTTTTTTTCTTTCCTTTTCTTCTTTCTTTTTGACAAAATTGAGCTCAAAATTCAATAATAACTATGATAAGTATAAACATTATATAAACAAAAATACGAGTATATTCAGCATTTGTAATATTCATTTAAATATAATAATGTATACATCACTTGTGTCGCCCTTTTTTTTTTTCTCAAGGTCTAATTATATAACATCATCATGGCCTCATGCATGCAGCAGGTGAGCAAATAACAATTCAAAAATCAATCATGATTGATAACCTATTCCATTTATGAAATGAATGGTACATGCATAGGAAGCTTCCCTCAATTGAATCTAGGTAAGTGAATCAGTAGGTAGCTCCTTCTCCATTCTCTCCATGTTGGGCACAAATGCCATGAAAGAAAGGCAAAGCTTGAAGTGTTAATGGTGGACCCTTAAGACATGGGGATTGCCACATGCTTTGTGGAGAGTGGCTGGTCTGGTGTAGACAACCATTAGAGGTGTGGCTGATTCAGATTGTCTAGTCCATTTAATTGTTTAGTAATTAATGTTAAGTTACTAGTTGTAGTGGTATTTAATTATTGCTTCAGGAAGAATTTTATGCTGGTAGCCAAGCATCCAAAGTACCAGCTGTTGTGTTTCATGGTCTCCTTAGCTGTATGGCGTTTTGCGTGTATTTTTTGCTTTCTTTTTGGAATATTTAAATGCACCCAACTCAAAGTGGGTTGGATTCTTTGATAAATAGTAGTAGTAATTTTTTTTTTTTTTTAAAAAGGGAAAAATCAAGTCGGTATAGGAGGGTGTCTAGCAAAAACTGTTAATATGACGAAAAACAAAAAGAAAAAGAATTGGCATATGAATTTTTGTTTAGGTCAAATGGCATGCTCATGTCATGATGGTTTGAGATTTTGAACCGAATGCAGTGAAATTTTCACCAAACAAAGAAAACAACTTATAGCTTTCTACTGCAATTAGTTTTAGTTTTTTTTTTTTTGCATATGTCAACAATTCGGGCTATCCTTCTTCTTTTTTTTTCATGATTGGGCTACTAATTTTTTCAAGATTCGATTTCAAGGTTAAGATATTTAATTTGTACTTTTTCTGTAATTAAGTTGTGTTTTGTCTTATAAACACTAATTTTTACTTACTGAAATTGGTCCAATGATCAGGAAAGAGTTCTTAAAATGCTCTTTGCTATTAAGTTTTGGAAAAAAAACAATTGTTGCACTTTTTTTGGTAAAAATACATCTATCTATACCTTCCCAGTTCTTTTGAAAATGAGAAATATCAGGGCCCAACGGTATTAACATTTTAGAATCAATAAGCAGTAACTGGAAATTGCTATTAAAAGAAAACAAAAAGTGCCCATATTTATGTAACAAGCTTCCATTCGATTGCTTTTGGGCTTCAAACATTGCAGTCCAGCCCAATGGACTTCTTCACGGAGCCTCAAGAGTAACCTCAGATTTGGGCTGTAAGTCCATGTGGGAAAGTCTAAAGCCTGCCTCTAATCAAGACGCATATGATTAGCTCTCTCTCTCTCTCCCCCCGGCCCACCTTTTCCTTTTGGTCTCTTAAACTATGAATTAATAGTACTATTCTAATATTCATGAGTGGCAACCCTCTTAAGTATTGCAATGTGCAAGGCGTCAAAAGTTCTCCTATTGCTCGTTATAATTGCAAGAACTCCATGCTTACTCGAATTGTAATTGCAATGAAAAAGTGGTGTTTTTTTGTCTTTTAACGCCATGAAACAATCAACGCAATTTCCAATATTCACCCACTTTTTACCGTGATATTGCATAACCAACCAGTTAACTCAGTTTTGCCTTTTAGTAGTAACCAATTTTATCGCACTGACATATACTTTTGTACAAGCATGATTGTGCGTTCATTTTTTGATAAATTCCACAAGGACTAACTCCACTTTGCACTTCTAAATTTATCTCTTTTTTTCACTTTGCACGACAAATTTTAATTTTGGACATTTTACATCTTAAATACTTTGCAATCTCAACTATCAAATTTGTCTCATCTAAGTTCAATGAATAATAATGTTAACAAAATTAACAAGATAAATGATAGTGTTCATTAATGACAATGTATCATTTCGTTCTAATTGCGAACCCTTGCTCCTTTTGACCACTTTTAGGACGTTGTCATTGACTTGTATGATCCTCTATTTCGTTATTTACTGATGTTGTCATTAATTGAACTTAAATATGACAAACTTGAGAGTTTAAAGTGCCTAAAATTGAGAGTTTATGTGTGAAGTGTTCAAAACTAAAATTTAAGGTGCAAAGTGAAAATATAGTAAAAATTTAGGGGTACAAAATGGAGTTCATCCATTTCACAAAGTGCAGCATTTATTTTTTAAAAATTAATTAAGCAATAATGGCATGGGTTTGTTTGGTTGGCATGATTTGACAAAAAAAAAAAAAAAGCATAAATATTATTCAACTTACATTATAAAGTATAAACACAAATTTCAACTATTTTTCTTATCTCGCAGATATCATATCATAAAAAGTCCTCCACAAATGATATCAAAAGTTGTATTAGATATCAGTTTCAATTAAAGGCGATAATCAATCCAACTATTATTAAAAGCCATGATTGTGTTGACTAAATTTGGAATCTAATGGTCTATTCTAGTGGTACATGCTGCTTGCTAAATTGCACCAAACATAATGATCAATACCCTTCCCGTGTCCCCCTAAAGTCGTATTTTCTAGTGTTGATTCTGCTAAAGAAGAAAAAACGATGAAAAGATATGCAGGGACTGATAATGATTTGCTTTAAGTTTGGTGGCCAACTTCAAAAGATCGAAGCATTCCACTTTTCCGGCAGGGGGAAGAAAAGTTGCAACTGCTCCGCCAAAAGGCAATAATGGCAAAAGAATTTCAGCAAAGAACTGTACTTTGGATATGAAAGTGAGAAATGAAACGTTGGGACTTGACATTCTTGAAACGTCAATAGAGGGAAATCCCGTACTTCTTTCCAATAGAAGACCATGGAATTCTCTTTAATCGACATTTGCTTGAGTTTGATGACTCGAAGAAAGCTTTTGACCTTTTTTGAGAGAGTGAATCATAATCCTACTTTTCCTTTTTCTTTTTCTGCTGATTGTTTTTTTTTCTTTTTTCTTTTTTTGGGTCTTCATAAGGTTCTTCTTACTTTCCATCTCAATTACATTGATCACTTTGTCTAACTACATGATGCAACAAGATATTTCGAAGTCTTCTAAAGATCAGCTCACTTAATTTTTTATTTTTTTTTAAGTAGCTTATTAAAAAAAAAAACAAAAAGAATAACGATAAAAAAAAAAACGTCAAGTAACTTTCCCTTTTTTATATTCTAAATCTATTATTCTCCGCATAATATGATGATTGTATACATCGCACTATTGCCTTTCTCATTCGGAATCTTCTTATCAGAAACTATCCACGGGGAAGATGCTGCTGCACAATCAACACCTAGAAAATGATGATGTTTGTCTTTTTGGCGAATTGGTGGTTAAGATATTAATAGACCGCAGTTATGAATCCTGGAAACAAGGAATGCCATATGCAAATATCTCATCTAATGGAGTATTCAATTAAAAGCAGACCACATTTCAGCTCTTTTTTATTTTTTTTTTCTTTTTTAAGTAGCTTCAAGGAAAGTAGTCTTAGTAGCTAGATGAATTTATAATTAATTTGTACTGCTACTTTAGATGATTGCGAATGGTAATCTTGCTTAGGAAAAGAAGTACGTGGGCTGGTCTAATGGCCACACTTGAGATGGGCATCAATGCTGGTTGATTTTTTGATAAAAATTAAAGCTAAATCAGGAAAAAAATTTTAAATGAAACGGGCATAGATGTGAATTCTGTATATTCATATGGTAAGTTAAATGTGAATAAAATATATATGCGTGTACTCCTCATAGGATAGGAGTCTATTTGATTTATAAAACAACATAATATTGGATTAGTATTTATTTCGTATCAGCCCGCACTAATTTATTATCAAATTAGATAAGGTAACTTAGGATTTTTCATCTCAAAAGTGAAGACTGTTACTCTAACTCTCTTTAGTCGAGATGTTAGCCATTAAGTGAAGCATAAGATATACGTAAATGGTTCAGGAGTAAGATTAAGAGTTAACGATAGATAGAAAAAAAAAAATCTTTGGCAACACTAGCTTACTCACCTTCTTCATCCCAGCCACCAACCCAATGAATCCTACAGTATATTTAGCCTCATCACTACTTGCCAAAAATCGAATAGAATCCAACTGAGCAAGTGGCTTCTTCATCCCATCCACTAACCCAATGAATCGTAAAGTGTATTTAGCCTCATTGCTGCTTACCAAAAATCGAATAGAATCCAACTGAGCAAGTGGCAACTTGTAGCCTTGTAGGCTGTAGCCAGCCTGATGGCAATGTTTGGTTGCGGGGGCGTAAGCTTTTGATATTTCCAAAGCCAAAAGTCAAGGATTGGCGATGAGGTTTGCACTTTGCACTTTTACTGATTAGAACCCTCACCTCAGCAATGAGAAATCTAAGCCAGAATCTAAAAGGGTCCCCTTCTTTCCTCTGTGAAGCAGCTTCAGGCTTCTGACCTTCTTCTGACCTGACCTTTATACCAGGTTCCCCGGTCCACCGCTCCTCCTCCTCCAGATCATGCTTTAATGAAAAAGCGTCAGGAGAGAAACCCCAATTAAAATCTTTCACGTGCACATTTTCATTTTCGGACGTACATATGTAATGTGTCACCAACGTTAACATCACCTGCATTTTCCATTAGTTTTATGAAGTACTTTGGTATGTGCTGTCGTTTGAAGAAATAACACTCTGTTCTGCAGTATTACTTTATT
The DNA here is from genome assembly GCF_003713205.1 of Coffea eugenioides. Classification (NCBI taxonomy): domain Eukaryota; kingdom Viridiplantae; phylum Streptophyta; class Magnoliopsida; order Gentianales; family Rubiaceae; genus Coffea; species Coffea eugenioides. The sequence goes on along the minus strand of NC_040042.1, from coordinate 44,702,865 downwards.
TGGTTGGAACCATAATTTGGTATGGAAAAATTTAGGTCTCGTTTGAATTGCAATTTTTTCGTTAACCAAGTCTATATTGAAAGTTCGATTAGGCTCGAGTTTAAAAATATCATACTCATATGTACTATTGAACTATTTGAACTCGACTTGTTCTTAGTTAAGGTCGAGCTTAGCTAGAGTCGAGTAGTTCATCAAGCTATTCGTAAATTCGAGTTGAGTAGCTTGGTCAACTTGCAACCCTAGTATTAAATGCAAAGTAGATTGGCAAAGTTTTGGGTATGTTCTCAATTGATTCTAATTCTCATAAAAGCTGATATTGAAAAGTTAGAATTAGAATCCAAAAAGTAGGTATTTTATAACTTTCGGTGTTCACCTTTATTAGCTTTAAAAAATTCAAAACTTGAAAAAATTAAAAATATCACATAACTGATTTTTAAAAATTAAAATCTAAATAGAGGTCCAAAAAATCTGTTGAGAATGAATAATAAAATAAGTGCTACAGCTGCATATCCAATTACTTCTCAGTTATCTCAACATAAAAGAGAAACCAACACTAGTTTTTGACCTTACTATCTATCGTACTGATAGACCTCGTTTATGTAGATTATGTGATCTAAATTTTGTCACGCTATTTTATCAATTCAATAATTGAAGGTATGACAAAATTTAGGTCATATAGTTTACAAAATCAGGTCTATCCAAATTTTTGCTTTTTCTATAATGAACAAGGCGGTGTTACTGGAACTATGATGAATTGTAAATTGCTTTACCAAAAAACAAAAAGAAAAGATGACGTCGGAAACTAGTACATGTCCACAAGGGATCCTCAGTGCCACTTTTTCAGTGACAAATCAGTGCCACTTCTGTATTTATGACAAGTGTCCTATTTATTTAATTTGTCATGTGTTGTTTATTTAAATTTCTTCTACCATCATGTGATAAATGAGATTGGCACTGGATTTGGCACCGAGTAGTGACATAGAATATCCCAACTAGTACATGTCAATCCTTTGGCTATTATTTCAAGGAGTATTAGCTAGCCGGTTGTACGTCCACGTTGTGAGCAAATAAAGATTTCTTGCCTCTCTTGTTGGAAAAACAAATTATTTGCTTATATCATTAACATATTTTTTTATCACATTTTTATCTCGTATTACATTTTTATCTCGTATACATTACATTATAAAAAATATCACGATAATTATTTTGAATAATAATCACCTATTCTGACGCACAATACTTGTCAGATAACTCATTCTTTTTTGATAATTCATTTTCTGCTTTATTTGTAATAAAAAATACGCTGCTTTTATATACACACATATATGTGTGTGTGTGTGAAAATTTGTCTAATCCGTGACACAATTGTATTGATTACCGGTACAATTTTCTATCTACTAAAAAAATCTGGAACAACTTTATTTTGGTGGCTTTTTATAATATGAGGTCACGAATGGTGAGACCTCAAATCCATCAAGCACAAAACTCAATGTACCATTTTAGCCAATATGTGTACTCCCCCACTGACTATTGTTGTTTTGCGGGCATGCCACGAAAGTTTCTCATTCGGCGTGACCCTTCATTTTACGTTTTCCATGAACCCTTTTCACGTACACAACACCTAGTGCTAGGGGTCATTTTTTGACGGCTAATTATTTTATTCCTTAATTTTCCTTTGTTCCACTACAGATCCAGTTTTGGTGAACTATATATTTTTCTTAAGGGATAATTTCAGAAACCTCCCCTGAGGTTTCTGACATTTACACTTACCTCCCCTGTGATTTGAACAATTACACTGACCTCCCCTGAGGTTACTAATCCTTTACAAATTCAGTCCAAATGATTAAAATATTATTTTAGAGAGTGAAATTAGAATTTTATACCTGATTTGTCCTTTGTGCCACATGTCCAATGAATGGCAAAGTATTACAAATTAATTAACAATTAATAAACTTTAACGAACGTAATTTATAGGCAAATACGTATTGCCTATTTAAAGTACCAACTCTTTACATGTATTTTACTTTCAAACATTTACTTTATCACAAATATTTATTCTCAAATACAGATTTGTATTTACTCTCAAATATTTAATTTTTGTTAAACACAAAACCTACCAGTTTTTCTTTTGTAGAAATATTAATATAACACTTTTTCAATTTTGGTTATAAATATTTATGTATTTAACATAAATTAAATGATTCAGGATAAAATATCCATAAAGAGCCAATATTTTACTCATGTAATGGATGAAAGTCATAAAAAATTAATAGTTTATGAGGCCATTTATTTTTTAAAAAATATTTAATTTATATTAAATAGACAACCTACTGATTTTTTTTGCAAGAATATTACTTTAACACTTTTTAATTTTTAATTACAAATGTTAATATATTTATCATAAATTAAATATTTGAAAATAAAATATCTGTAAAGAGCTGATATTTTAAATAGGATATGCGTTTTTGCCTATAAACTACACTATTTAAAGTAAGGAGTATAGTTTATTGATTTAAGTTAAGGAGTATAGTTTATTGATTTAAGTAAGGAGTGTAGTTTATAGGCAAATACGCATAACTTATTTAAAGTACCGGCTCTTTTCATGTATTTTATTTTTAAATATTTAATTTACAATAAATACATCAATATTTGTAATTAAAATTTAAAAGGTGTTACAATAATATTCTTGTAAAAAAAATCGATAGGTTATCTATTTAATATAAATTAAAATAAAAGAAATGGCCTATAAAATGTTAAATTTTTATGGCTTTCATCCATTACATGAGTAAAGTATTAGTTCTTTATGAGTATTTTATTCTGAATCATTTAATTTATGTTAAATACATAAATATTTGTAACTGAAATTGAAAAAATGTTATATTAATATTTCTACGGAAGAAAAGCTGGTAGGTTTTGTATTTAACAAAAATTAAATATTTGAGAGTAAATACAAATCTGTATTTGAGAATAAATATTTGTGATAAAGTAAATGTTTGAAAATAAAATTCATGTAAAGAGCTGGTACTTTAAATAGGCAATACGTATTTGCCTATAAACTGCGCTCGTTAAAGTTTATTAATTGTTAATTAATTTGTAATACTTTGCCATTCATTGGACATGTGGCACAAAGGACAAATCAGGTACAAAATTCTAATTTCACTCGTTAAAATAATATTTTAATCATTTGGACTGAATTTGTAAAGGATTAGTAACCTCGGGGGAGGTCAGTGTAATTGTTCAAACCACAGGGGAGGTAAGTGTAAATGTCAGAAACCTCAGGGGAGGTTTCTGAAATTATCCCTTTTCTTAATAATCATTACTATATTCTTCACTCATACAGAGGCAGTAACCTTTTTGGCCCTTTGGACGTGAAAGGTACAAAGATTCTATAGTTCTACCACTATTTCGATATAGGTGTGTTTGGATGGGAATTATTTGTAAGGGATAATTTCAGAAACCTCCCCTGAGGTTTCTGACACTTTCACTGGCACCCCCTGAGGTTCTCAAAATTTCACTGACCTCCCTTGATAGAAAATTGGGCCCCTTTGCTGACATCATGAAGGCCAAAATTACAAATATATCCTATGAAGTTGGATTTTATTACTGAAGATGGAGTATATTACTACCGTTTAGTTGAAGAAAAAGGCATCTAAAGTGATTAATCAAGCTTAATAACAATAACACAAACTTGATGGCTAATACATGAATTAAAGCTGGATTAGGGAGTAAGGCGCCATTTTTGTGCCTGCTGTGAATATATAAATGTTTTTAAGTAAAATTCAAAAAATGTTACAGTAACTTCTTACGAAAAAAAACTAGTAGGTTATCTATTTAACATAAATTAAATATTTTTTAAAAAAGAAATATCCCATAAAGTACCAACTCTTTATGGCTTTTCTCTATTACATGAACCAAGTACCAGGTTTTATGGACATTTTATTCTGAATCATTTAATTTATGTTAAGTTCATAAATATTTGCAAATAAAATTCAAAAGCCGTTACACAAGTATTTTTACGAAAGGAAAAGTAGCATGTTTTGTATTTAATATAAATGAAGTATTTGAAAGTAAAAAAAAATTTCCATAACATACAAGTTCTTTACGAGTTTTTTCCATTGTATGGAAAGTACTAGCTATTTATGAGCAATTTAATTTGCATCATTTAATTTATATTAAATACATAAATGTTTACAAGTGAAATTCAAAAATTGTTACACTAATATTATTACGAAAGGGAAACTACTAGGTTTTGTATTTAACATAAATTAAATACGTGAAAGTAAAAAAATAAATTACCCACTTTTTACTAGCTCTTTACGAGTTTCTTCTATTATATGAATAAAGTACTAGCTATTTATAGGCATTTTACTCTGAATCATTTAATTTATATTAAATATACAAATGGTTGTAAGTAAAATTCAAAAAGTATTACACTCATATTTTTACGAAAGGGAAACTGGTAGGTTCTGTATTTAACATAAATTAATTATGTGAAAGTAATACTCGCAGGTAATTTAATTAGTTTAATTAGTTACTTAAGTTATGTTACATAGATAACATACTAGTTGACTTAAGATTTATGAAAACCGGCATTTTCCCTGGCACATCTAGTGCTTACAATTTTTTGTATTGTACTTACACCCCCTCAACTTCAGTAATCATTCTAATAATTTATTATTCTTTCAATCTTCTACTAATACAAGGAGCAAAGGGGCAGCCATGGAATAAAAATTCCTTCTCACACATGAAAATAATATTTTAATCAGATTTGGACTGCATTGTTACCAAAAACTCAAAAGCAAGGGAGGTCAGTGAAATTTTGAGAACCTCAAGGGGTGCCAGTGAAAGTGTCAGAAACCTCAGGGGAGGTTTCTGAAATTATCCCTATTTGTAAAATAAAATTATTTATTTACATCATAAATATACTTTTTAACATATTTTTTTTATTTTTTTAATTATTTTTTATTTTATATACATCACATCATAAAAAATATTATAATAAATATTTCAAATAATCTCCGATCTAAATCACTTTCAATTCAAGATATTGATGTGAAGAGTCGCATACTAGTAGTTTTTGGTAGATTTCTACAAAGTATAAATATAGAGTAATAAATGTACATAGTAATACATGTACGGAAAAACACGTGTATGTGAGATATTTTGGTAACATCGGTGATATTCTTAACCAATGTTTATTTGGTAATCAATTTGGAATACGCAATTTCTTATATAAATTACACAATTTACTCATGTTGCATTCTTGTTTATAGACACTTTTCGAACTTAATTTTATTTTATTAAATTATTAAAAACTGAACTGCCGTATCTATGTTGTTATTTTATTTTACACAATTTCTTAGAGACAATGTTTTTTTTTTAAAATGTCTTAGAGACATTAAATACACTTAATTGTATATCCCATATTAATCCTCCTAATTAGTTGCGGTAAGTATAACCTGTCATATGTGGGTTATCCTACTTTTTTTTTTTTTTTTTCTTCTCAGCTGTTTCTAATAAGTATATGATTGGATTCAAGGATTCCTGTGATTTTACAGAAACCCACTGTGACTGATAAGTTTACTGAGCTATACTGTACGTTGGCCAATTATGATATGTGAATCAATGACTGTGTCAGTAGCCCAATACAGAATGCTCACTTTACTGATTTGCCCTTCGATTCGGTGTCATGATGCCAGCCCTAACTTCTATCTTTTTATCTTTTTGTTTTCACTTTTTTTTAATCCTTTTGTCCTTAGTTGGTCACATTTATCCATAGTTTTATGTATTGCAAGAAATCCACATAAAGAATTGCACTTTGATAATGATGCTATCTGGTGGACTTAACAAATGAGAATAATGAGTGAGTTATCTTTTTTTTAGTGTAAATGGGAGAGTTGGATGTAGGTACATTGAAGATATTAATAGAATTAAATTATACTTACAAATCAAGTTGATATGGATTGGTTTATATTTTTTAGACTTTTAGCCTCTTTTTATTAATAGAATAATTCATATTTTTATAAAAATAAAATTAAACTGTAGTTAATTAAATGGGTGCTTTTGATTTGTAAGTAAACTCAGTAAATTATTAATTTATTGATTCTCTTTAAATTAATAGAATTTGTATGGTATTAAAGTTATTAATCTATAAAGATTTTACTGTATATAGTTGTTTACAAGTCCAATTGCAAATCTCAAAAGATAAATAAAAATAAAGAAAAAGGTCCAAGTACAAAATACATTATATATGCAACCTATATAGTATACACATATATAAATTCGTATAATTTGCTTTAATCACAGAGAGGGATTTTCCGCCTAATAAAAGAGAACTAAGATCTATACATGAATTGAAGATAAACTCGAAAGTCGAAACAGAATAGAGATAGAGATAGCATAATGACAAATCTATTGTCATGCCTTTTGGATCCTAGCTTGCATCCTATTTATGATTCTTCAGTTTTTTTTTTTGGGTGCGTTTCCTTTGCCATCTCATGTTTTTTCTCCTTTAAAAAAAAACTTTGTTCTTGTAGGATATTTTTATTTGATGACAAACTTAATTAAATATCTTCTAATAATCACTGCATATTATCAAAGTTCAAATAAACTTGCATAAAGAAAAAGAATTGCAAAATCCCTTATTTCATTTCAAAATTAGAAAATAAAAAATATTAAACTATGTGTGAGGCGTAAGGGTAAATAAGTTTGTGCACACCAAAAAAAATCAAAATTTAGTCAATAATAATATAATGTTTTATGTTGGACAAGAAAATTCTAAAGTTTCTCTTATGAAACATAACCTTAATTCTAAGGTGACAATTTCTAATACGATCTAAAAATATGACACGAATCTAACACGAAATTAATGAGTTGGGGTTGAGATTTCGTGGGTTCGAGTCAGAATTGGGTCAAACCCGATGAACCTGAAAAGAAAATGTGTCAAATTTAGGTCACCCACGGGTTGACCCGATAGTATGTTTATGAATTAAAAATAATTTAATAAATATAAAAATATTTTATTTAACTAAACTAAGTTATTCTTCCCCCCTCCCCCTCAAAGGCATTAACTACTTAATTTTAAATGAATTTGTTTAACTTGTGTGAAGTTGGAATTGTTATGTTTGAATAGATGATATATTACATTATTTTCTACTTTTAAAGTGTTTTAATTTATTTCAGATCTGATTTAGGATAAAACACTTTTACAATGTTTTATTTATTTCATATTTGATTTGGAATTATTTTATTGAGATTTTTATTACTTGATTATGTAATTAGTCTTGTGCGGAGTTAATTCGGTTAGAAATTATAGCGGTAGATTAGTAAATTAGAATTATATTTCGAGTCATATCGTGTCATTTGAGTGACCCGACAACCTGAAAATTTCATGTTTAGGTTAGGCATGTTGACCCTTCATGGATGGCGGGTCATGTTCCGATTAGCAAGTCTCCTGCTATACCCGAATTTTGATCTGACCTGCCAATATGTTTTTGACTCAATTGACACACCTACTTAATTCTAGGAAATTAGAAATCTCTAGATGGGTGGGTTGGGAAGAGGGGCGGGGAGCCCCTCTAAATAACAAAGCCAACTTTTCCATTTTGAAAAAAAAGATGAAAATTGTTATTTGCACTCCTATTTTGTTAATCACATTCCTATTATCATTCTAATCATATAGTTTTTATTTATTAGATTATATAATAAAACAAATGGTACATCATTCCAATGATATAGTTATCATTCTAATGATATAGTTTCATTTATTAGATTATATGATAAAAAGAAATGATAGGTATGCAAATAACAAAAAATGGGGTGCAAATAACATATTTTTGGAAAAAAAAAAAAGGAATCACAAAGGACGAGATAGTAAATATAGATCATAAAAGGGTTTAATGTCTGACAGAATCTAGCCCCACAACTTTTGTCGCCAACTTGACGCTACCGTATTAGTTGTCTTTCTCTGGTTTTTATTATTTAATTTGTGCATCATTTTTACCAAACAAAAAAAAAAAAAAATCCTTTTGCGGTTTAATTACAAAGCATCGGACGGTTACAAACTATATTTTTTCCCTCGAAAAGCGAGTAATAGATGCTTAGATATATTTGGTCTACCGTGAAGTCATGGACCTTGCTGGGCTTGTTAGCATGATTGATCTACCCACTTAAAGCATTTCATCCTTCAAAAAAAAAAAAAGAAAAAGGAAAAAAGCATTTCATTATTTGGCAAATACTTGGATAAATTTAGGGGCAAAATGTCATAGTGGCCCTCAAATTATTATGAAATTTAACTTTTAACTCTTCAATTATTAATTAATAAGTTTTAACCCTTCAATTAGAGTGTGTTTAGATAGTAGATTATGTAATATGTGATATACCATGTAATTGATGAGTATATTCATAGACATCATATGTACTAGTGGGAATGGCGCACCCAATGTGTGTGCAAATATAAAAGGAAAAATATTTAAAAGAAAAAATTATCAAAATTTTTAGTAGTTGTTGGAGTTTTTTTTTTTTTAGAAGAATTGTGTTTTTTTTTTTTTTTTTTGATAGGAAGTTGTTGACGATCATTATTTTACTGGAAGTTATATTAGACTAGAATAATAGGGGTGTGTCCATGCGTTTGTGTGCGTTTATTTTAGGGATATGACATAACTATTATAAATGGCAACAGATGTATTCAAACCTTTTTAACATAAAAGTATTTTAATAATTTCAGTTGTTGGCATTTATCAACTTAATGAGCTTATCATTTTATTGTGAGAAAAAAATTTCTTTCCATAATTATAGATTTAAAAAATCAAATATTATGCATATTTATCCTCAAAATTTTTAGTCAGTTCCATGGTTGTAATTGAAATTTTAAAATTTTAATTTTTCATATCACGGCTCCAATATTACTTACTTAAGACAACATAATCAATCTTGACGGTTTAAAATTATCTAACATTATTATATTAACTAACTCATCTGACATAAGTTGGCCACCAGATAAAAAATAACAGTACTCCCATTGGAATGTCACAAATTCAAATATTTTTAAAATATTTGTCCAAAACACATAATAGGTGATATTGGTCAATCCTGACCGTCCGGTTCAAAGGGTTGTTTGTGTAAACTAGTTATATCCGAGTATTTCCTTCCTCCTTGAAGTGCTTGCAATTTCGCGACTAATTACAATTTTGTCAACAAAGAGTCAAAAAGTATTGCTTACAAACTGTATGCCTATAATAAGACTCTGCTCTTAGCATCATAACAACCCATAGCTCTTCGGGGGCGCTGGTAGAGTAACAGGCGCTGCTCTACTCTGCTGCTTCAAAACAAACCTCTTGAAGCTCCTGGACTCCCCGTGCCTCTTTTGAGAAGAAGAATCCGTCTTCCTCACCAAAGATTCAACTGACTAGTAAAGGTAACTGAATTATTGGGTTCTTTTGCTTGTTTCCTTTTCGGTGCTTTTTTGTTGGTTGTTTGGAGTGGTGTCTTGAATTTGTTTTTCTGGGCTGTTGATTATCAATGTGGGTTTTGTACATTTGTGATCATGAGATGGTTTGTGGGTTTTTATGGAGTTCTGTTGATGTGGGATTTTGTTTTCTTGATGATCACGCGTTTCTGCAAGTAGAAAATAGATAAAGAGTTTGTGCTAATGTACAAGTCTCTTCCTATGTTTTGTGGACGCATTTTTCTTTTGGTATCTGATCATGGTTATTGATCTTTGCATGAATTGGCTTTTGCATGTGTAGATAAAATTGGGGTTGGCTGGTTAAGAGTTTTTGAGGAATTGAGCAATGTGGGGATTGAGTTATTGCTTGAATTAGATGAATTGTGATTATTGTGTTGTTTTCAGCTGATGGAAAGTACGGGAATTTCTTGGTGTTATTTTTGTATCCTATCCAATATGGTAGCTTTATTGGCTTGATCATTTAATTTTTTTCATGAATGATGACCTTTGCTGGAGCTAGGGGGTTCCTCTTCTGTCCAGTACAGTAGCTGTTGTCCAATGTGATAAGTGATTGTGTGTTTCATGATAATACCTGCTGGAATTTGATGAATCTGGGTTAAATGCATATTTGTAGGGTGATAAGAAGAAGGAATTTTCTTTAGTTCCTTTTCTGTCTATCATCAAGGCTTTAATTAACGCGACCAATCATTGTGTGTTTTATGATGAATTTAATAAAAGTGATGAACAAGTCATGTTTCAGATTCTCTTTGTTCCTTAATTTAATTTTTTTTTGGGGCTGGGGGGTGTTTGGCAAGTAAGGGTCCTGTATCTATCTTGGATTTTAGGTGAATTGCCATGGGTCATAGCATTCTAGTAGTTTTTTTGGGGCAAATACTTTGACAAAATTGCTTTATCTAAGGAGCTGCTTTGTTGTCGCTGCACACACCATTAATTGATTTTTTTGGTCATATCGTTCTTTGTCTGCATGTTTTCTATTGCATTATGATGTTGCTGCATTTCATAGTATCACTCCAAATTACAGCAGGCGATCTTCGGATTCATTATCATATTTGCATTGCTGGCGCGTGGAACTCAATCTTGCTATACAGATGGTTCAGAAAGTCTTGTTAGATTGCTTTTTATGAGTAGTTGATGGAAAGTATGGAAATATGTTATTTTGTTAATTCTGTATCCTGTATAGATGCTTTATCAGTTTGTTCGATGATTTTGTTTTATGAATGATGACTTTGCTGGAATTTCATGAATGGTTGTTAATTGTGTGTAATGGAGGAACTGGAATTTCATGAATTGTTAACTGTGTGTAATGGAGGAATTCCTCCCCCCCCCCCCCCCCGCCCCAAAATGTAGCTGATGTCCTGTGATGAATTATTGTGTCTCATGATAATGTTTGCTGGATTGTGATGAATTCGGTTTAATGAATATCGTAAGGTAATAAAAGAAAGGAATCTTTTTTTTTCCTTTTCTCTCGATTATCGAGGCTTTAATCAATGTAATCAATCATTGTTTCTTTCATGATGAATATAATGAAAGTTACGAACTAGTTGTATTTCGGATATTTTATTCTTTATTTATTTTTATTCTTTTGGGGGGAGCGTATTTGGCAAGTGATTTTCTTTTAATTTATCTATCTTAGATGTTATATGAATTGCCATGTGTCATAGCATTTAGTAATTTTTTGAGGGAAAATATAGGATAATTGTTGTGTCCAAAGGAACTGCTTTTTTGTGAATGGGCACACCATTATCATATCGTCTTTTGTCTGCACATATTTTATTGTGTGTTGTTGTTGCTGCATTTCACGGTGTCATTCCAAATTAAAGCAGGCGATGTTTTGATACATCGAATGTATTGTGTTTGCACTGCTGGTGAACAGAACACAACCTGCTATACTTATGGTTCTGAAAGTCTCAGAGAACTGCTAGTAAATATTGAAAATGTAAACAATATGGTTTTCAATTTAAACACTGCCTAAGCCTATTATTCATTTCTTTTACTGCCTCTCTTGTGAGATTACTTTTTACCAGTAATTGATGTTCATTGCGTTCTTGGGCTTGATAGTATAGAAGGCCAGAAAAGTTGTTTTGGCAGCAGTGGAAATGCATTCTGTATCTGCTGAGGGAGGATCGCTTTCCCTTGAGTTTTACAAGTTCAGAATTGCATTTTCTAGTATGAAGAAAGGTCATTTTAATAATAATAATAATAATAATAATAATAATAATAATTTCCGGAGTTGAGTGGACTTCATGGTTGAGATTTTATAAGGTCTGACCATTAAAGTTTGAAAGGTTGTTAAAAGTTTGGGTAACTCTGGATATAATGAACCTAGAATTCTGGCATGAAAGTTGGCAAATTTTCTGAATTTAAATCTTTTCCAAATCCATCAGTGGGACATCTTAAGAAAATATCTCTACCAGGTGTATTTTAGAATATCCTTACCCTGATTTGGAAGCTTTGGGATTAGTTGTTATATGATTGTTAGATAAATTGGGTGTGTTAACAATATAAAGCATGGAAAAAGTCTGTGAAATGAATAAATTTGAAAACTATGGAGATGATGATATCAACCTTTTTTGGGTTTTCAACAGCTGGGTATCTCTACCTTATGGATGATATATTTTATGTTTCATAGAAGGTCGATGAAACAAATTCGTTTAGTGTTAGGAGGTATAGAATCCATGGTTAGAGAATTCACAGATGGAAGAAGTTTAACAGAGGCAGCAATAGGAGGCTGTTTCACCTTCTTTTTCCTGACATCGACCTTCCAATAAAAGCCACTGTAGATTTGGTTTTCATTAATATATGCACTTTGAAAGCGAGATTTGGATATTGTTTCTTTTTAGAAAAATGAAGTTTGTTAAACAGCAGGAAAGTGATGAGTTGACTATTAATTACTTATTTTTGTTCCAATTGTTTCATATTTTCTAGTATTGATCCACTGGCATATGTGTTTTTCTGCTGCAGACAGTGGTTATGTTTGGGTAAAGACTGGAGTATGTATAGAGAGTATCTCCACTGAGTTTTCCTGCTGAGCCAGTGGGTATCTGCACAAAAGTCTTCTCTTGAAATTCTAATATCTGGTTCCAATCTGGTAACCTCAGAGTTTCTATTTTGATTTGTATGTGTCTAAATAAATGTATGAGGTTCTCTTCATTACATACACGCAGTCCACATGGTATAGTAGAGTAGTTGAAGAAAATATGCTCACATGATCAGGCCTGTTTGAAATGCTCAATTCAAATTGGAAAGTAAAGTTAATGTTTTCTTCTGAATTAATATTCTTCTAATAGTTTAAACCTGTAAATGATTTGACAACTAAAGAGGGTATTAGAGAAGGTAGAGATCCCGAAACAGTTTTTTCTATCATAAGGGATACACTTGCTGTATCTATGATTGACATGTGAGATTATGAGTGGGAGTGTAGTGGAAATATATCAAGACTTTAAATCTCGAGCCTTCTTCCATATGTCATTGATTTCCTCCTGATGATTCTCTTGGTATATGAACAGGTAAGCCAAGTCACCAAGCGTTCAAAAGTAAAATGCATCAGAAGAACATGAAGAAGTTCCATAATTTACTTATCAAGCCTGTTGTGTAGGAAATTGTTGGCTAATAACTATACCATGTAGCATGCAATTATGGTCTCAATGCCTTTAACATGCATATAGCTTACTTTTACCATTCTAGAACTTTAGCAGGAGTTGGCGACAATCTGCTAAGACTTGTTATGGCTTTGTATCATCAATCTTTTTCTTTTCCAGGCTATAAATTTTTCCATGCTATAACTTCTAACCTAACAGAAAAAAGAACCTGCCTTCCATCGCTGGATGTGCAAGTTCTGGTCCATTAAAATCTGATTTCCATTAGAATTTGCTCATTGAAAACTAGCTTTGCTGGCCACCCAGGTCCATATCTAACCGCAACTGATTTTTCTTTTACATGCATGTCCTGGGCCTATTAGAAAAAGTTTACAAATTAAAATGTGATTTAGATTAAGGTGCAACCATTCAATATAATACCTTTTTATTTCTTTGGTATTTTAATGGTTAGTACCTTTCATTGTAGCCTAACCCATTAGGAAAAGATTAAATTAAAATATTTAAAGTACTAACTAAAAATTCTTGAAATTCAATGCATCATGATTTGCCTTTGCCTTTCTTCTTTCTGGAAATTTCATTTTCAGCTTGCTTGATATATGAATCTGCTAGACTCTTACGGCCAAACTTGTCAATTTCAGAACTAAATATGGATCGGGCGACAATTGATATTGAGCATTCAGAGAAGCTAGAGCAGAAAGGTCGCCTAATGAACATTTCTTTCAACATTTTATCTGAGGCTGATGCAGTAAGTATAAACATCAAATGATGGCTTCCTCTTGAACTAAACTTTTCTTTAATAGAGAACTCTGACACTGGCCTGAAATGTCAGCATGCTTATGACATTGCTAAAACTTATGTGCAATGTCAGTATGTAAGGAACTTGGAACCATGTGCGTGGTCCCTATGTTTTCTGATTTACCCAGGTCTCTTTAAAAGATGAGTTTTTACTTTTGCAATTGTGACAAGTTTGTTTCTCTCTTAACTTTGTAAACATGAAAATAGAACAGTTAGATTTGTGGATCCAACACGTCTCGTGGTGAGATATCTACTGATTAATTACACAGAGAGAGAGAATGCAGGGGTCAGGGAGGGAAGTTTGTTGATATTTTTGGTTAAACTGTAGTTGCCCTTTAGTAGAACTCTTTGGATATGATGTTGCTATGGCTTCTGTTTAAAAGTTTTCCTTGCCACTTCATAGGTAAGGAAATCAGTGAAGCTAATTGGAGCTGCCAGTGAAGTGACAGATCCTGCTTTGGGTTTTCCTAATCTAATTAACCATTGCAATACTTGTGGTGCCAAAGACAGAAGAGAATGTGAAGGTACAATTGGAACTTATATTCTATATGCTAATTTGTGATATGCTGCTGTGATAGTATTACATGAGGGACTACAAATTGTCTGTTTTGCAGGTCATTTTGGTTTAATCAACTTCCCTTTTACAATTCTCAACCCATATTTCTTACCAGAGGTTGCACAGATTTTAAATAAGATCTGTCCGGCATGCAAATCTGTTCATGTTAATAAGGTTAAGGTCAGGTACTATGCTCCTTTTAGTAATCATTAAGGTTGTTTGAGATGATTAATGATTCTAGGGTTATATAATATATACTTTCTGTTGGTAAGCTTGACTAAATAATCATTTCATGATAAATGTTTCTGAATTGATCAACTGAATTCGGAGATGAAGGATGTTTGTTGGCAGAAGTACCTGACTTGCTAATTTTTTGCTTTAAAAAGTTGAGGAAGAATTAAATCTAGTTAGCTGTACGGAAAGGAGACAAATTTGGTGTACTCTTTCGGATTTAACTGGCTAGCTCTGAAGTATTCAAGGCTTGATACTGGCTTCTTCATTCTGTATAAACATATACAGAGCCAGCAGTCTATTTGACTATTTACATATCAAAAAATGCATTGGATGATTTTCTGGACTTACTCTTGGTGCACGGAGACGAATTCTATGGGCTTTGTGTAGAGTCGATTAATTCATCTAATGACTGTCATATACATCGAAAGTTTATTATTTTGGCAATAAACAGAGTATTTCTTTGTGGTTCTTCTATTCATTTGTTGTGGAGCTGATTAGATACAATACTTCATCGCATTTTAATTTTAAAGGCCTTTTCATCCTGGGCATCAATTTTAGAAGTTGTTTTTAGGTCTTTTGGATCCATGATCATGAAGTGAGACTGGAAGAACTACCTTACTTTTCCTGAAGAATATCAGAAGAATCTAATTGATGCTGATAATTTTTCATTTCTTTAAAATGCAGTTCCTGCTTGAAAATTTTCTTCCTGATATTATGACTTTACTTGAGTGTCTTTTCATTTTTTTTTTCTTTTTTGGCAATTCTCTTGAGAAAATTAGTGATATAGGCTTGACCATTATATGATCCAATAAGTACTGTTTATCTATGCATTCTATTTCTTAAATAGTTATTTTCAGTCACTTGCTAGTCCATAATCCTTGTTTGTTTTGCCTGTATCAGAGCTCTGGATCAACATCTGTGCGTGACCACTCTGATACTTGTAAATATTGTGATGTAAGGTTCATTCTGTATCAATATGTCTTCCTAACAGGCTACTGGTATTTCTTAACTGATGTATCTCTGGTTAAATGAGCAGGGAAGGTCAAGAGATTCTTATCCACCAATGAAATTCAAAGTGACTTCAAAAGATGTCTTCGCCAAAACTGCAATAAGTGCAGAAGTGAGCGAAAGGTCATCAAGCAATAGGAGTTCAAAAGGGTCAATGGCTTCTGATTATTGGGATATTATTCCTTCTGATGCTCAGCAAGATCTAAATAATTTGGGATCAAATAAACGCCTTCTGTCACATGCCCAGGTAACAAGCGTATAATGCTGATGTGTATTAAATATGAGTAATTTGTGCACTGTTTTTCTCCTCAACATTGCAATTAAATTAATTTTTGTCTGCATAGAGAAACTATAAGTTCATAATTCACTACCCAGGTGGAACACTCTGATAAACAACGAATCTGGGAGTAACATCATTTATCTATTTGATAGTTCTCTAATCAAGAGTGTTTTGTTATAGCACCATTTGGATCTTATTGCTATTCTGACAATGATGATTCAATGCAATTGCACTGTAATCTTATGGAATACACCAACAATGAGATCCTTAAAATTGGAATTTTCCCCTGAAAAAATCATAATAACCAAGCATTTTTGCCTAAAGGATGGGAACCTTAAAACTAGTATAATTGCTAGCAATAACCTCTCGTATCAGAATCATGTCAAAGCTAAGATTGCGAGGGGTGGTGAGTATGATGCTAATGTATGGTTATCATGCAGGAAAGGAACATGTGAAGGTATTAAAACCTGCTTCGATGATAAAGCACTGTACTTGATTTGTTCATAAATAACAGAAGTTCCAAGTTTCAGCAATGCTAATTGACGAAAAATGGCATTCAAAGCAATAAAAAGATCAAAAATAAGATCTTGGATTTTAATAGTGTTTTCCATGAAGAGGGTTTTTGTCTGCAGTTTGAGTAAGAACCAGATAAAATAAGTTATCAATGCTGGTTGACAATGGAAATGTGGTTATGAAGTTTGTGTAACTGCTATATACCCATGCTACCCAGTATCCTGCCCTCATATTGGTGAAGTGACATAGTATGTCTTCCTTGCTTTATTTGTCATGGGGTCAAATGGCTTGGATTGTCTGCATTGCTTTTGTAATGTAAATTAGCTAGCTATAATTATGTGCTATATGGACTTTTTTGTGATTTAGACTATGTTTTTTTTGCTATCTGTTGTTTGATGTTATATCCTCTCCAAAGCCTTTCTTCTGTTTTTGCTATCAATTTTGTATGACCTATCCTTGTTGCTCATCTCTCTCTCTAATAATTCTTTTGTTTTTTAGGTTTATAACATCTTAAAAGATGTTGACCCGAGGTTCCTTGAATCATTTCTGAAAAGGAAAAGCTCTGTCTTCCTTAACTGTTTTCTTTTGACTCCCAACTGTCATCGTGTGACAGAATTGGGACAACATATAACTTTTGTAAGTGAAATATACAGTATTTTGCTTGATATAATTAGTGAAATATTATATTTCCTATTCTATAATCTGGAAATGATATGCAGGACACAAAAACAAAGTTGTACAAAAAACTGATTGATTTTAGAGGAACTGCCAACGAACTGAGTGCTCGTGTTCTGGACCTCATTAAAGTTTCAAAGGTACAAGAACCTGATTCATGTTCTCTTCCCTTTTCCAGTCAAACTTTAAAAGACTAAGAAAACATACAAAGATGGCCTTTGACAAAGATTATTGTGTATATTTTACATTTTTGCTATAGGTTCGATCTCAAAAGTCATCAGCTATAAATTCTGCTTTCAGTGTGCTTGGTTTTAAAGATTCTGCTGTTGCTACATCTGGTTTAAAGTATATCAAAGAACTACTTTTGGGAAAGCGAACTGATCATGCTTTTCGCATGGTTGTAGTTGGCGATCCGAATATAAATCTTGGTGAAATTGGCATGCCTCGTCATATTGCAGAAAAGCTGCTTGTCTCTGAGCATGTGAACAGGTGGAACTTTGGGAAGCTAAAGGATTATGTTGCCCTAATACTTGTTGGTGGTGGAGAGATTTGTGTTCGTAGAGGAGGTAGACTTGAGAAACTTAGTATCATTGACAAGCTGTGTTGTGGAGATGTTTTGTATAGGCCTATGCTTGATGGAGATATTGTTTTGATAAACAGGCCTCCGTCTATCCATCAGCACTCCATGCTTTCCCTATCTGTCAGAATTCTTCCAATAAATTCAGTTCTCTCTATCAATCCTCTTATTTGTTCTCCTCTCCGTGGAGATTTTGATGGTGACTGCCTTCATGGTTATGTATCTCAATCAGTTGATTCTAGAGTTGAACTCAATGAACTTGTTGCTCTAAACAAACAGCTACTTAATGGGCAGAGTGGTCGAAACCTTTTGTCACTAAGTCATGATAGTTTAACTGCAGCTCATTTAATTTTGGAGGATGGGGTGACTTTGGACAAGTTTCAAATGCAGCAATTGCAGATGTTTTGCTCTTGCCCAATGCCAATTCCTGCTATCACCAAAGCCCCTGGAAACAAGTGCTTTTGGACAGGGAAACAATTATTTTCCCTACTTATTCCTCCATGTTTTGATTATGTTTCACAGTCAAATGGTGTGCAGATAAGCAAAGGGGAAGTTGTTACTTCTTCTAGTGGGTCTTCTTGGCTGCGGGATAACGATGGGAACCTCTTCCATAGTCTTGTTAGATGCTGTAAAAATGAAGTTCTTGGCTTTCTGTGTGCTGCACAGGAAGTTCTTTGTGAGTGGTTGGCAATGAGAGGGCTAAGTGTATCACTTTCTGATCTTTACCTTACTTCTGATGCATATTCCAGACAAAATATGATTGAAGAAGTCTCTTGTGGGCTGCAAGAAGCAGAGCTGCTATCTTCAATCAGACTTCTGATGATGGGTTCCAATCAAGATTTCCTTGTTGAAAGCACTGAAGCAAACAAACGTAGTGTAGATTTTGGAGAACAGCATTTGTCTTCTATTCAGCAGCAGAACTCCTCAGTACTCAGTGAAGCTTCTGTTTCTGCTTTTAAGCAAGTGTTTTTGGATGTTCAGCATTTGGTGTACCACTATGTGAGCAAGGATAACTCATTTTTGTCTATGTTAATGGCTGGAAGCAAGGGCAACTTGCTAAAATTAGTTCAGCACAGTATGTGTCTTGGTTTGCAGCATTCAGTGGTTCCATTATCCTTTAGTATTCCCCATCAGCTTTCTTGTGCTACCTGGAATTATCATAAGATCTCTGTTCATGAATCTCATGGTACCTTAGATCATTCCGGTTCTTACATCCCGTTTGCTGTCATTGAAAATTCATTTCTAACAGGCTTAAATCCTATGGAATGTTTTGTGCATTCATTGACAACTCGAGATAGTTCTTTCAGTGGTCATGCAGATGTGTCTGGGACTTTGACCCGGAAACTTATGTTTTTCATGCGTGATCTAAGCATTGGATATGATGGAACAGTAAGAAATTCTTATGGAAATCAACTTATTCAGTTTTCATACAATAGCAGAGATACTCTGACTCCCTGTAACTGCAATGATGAGTCTCCCAGTGAGACAATTCCTGCTTATGATGTTGTGGGTGGTCATCCTGTTGGTGCACTGGCTGCTTGTGCGATTTCTGAAGCCGCATACAGTGCATTAGACTTGCCTATTAGTGCACTTGAATCATCACCACTCCTGAACCTGAAGGTTCCCATCTCTCTTGTGCATTTTTTGTTTGTATTTATCTATGCATGCCTCTTATTCAGTTATCTTATTGGCTTTATTTGTTTTATGTTTTATTTAAATTATTAGCTTTATCTTCCCAACATTTTTTCTGAATTTCTTTCATGAGCTAGTTTATAGTAATTTTTATTTGCTTGCTCAACAAAATGTTGTGTAGTAATGAGTTGATTTTAAATTACTTGGTCTGTGGGTGCTGCAAATCTTAATCAATTTGTTCATATTAAAAACGAGTTTCCCTGTAGTTAGTTAATCGAGTCGAGCCGGGCAAAGCCTGGGTCGATTAGTAACGAACCTTGTAGATAGTAATGTCGAGTGGGAGTTTATCTCCTCGGCCTATCGGTCTACTCGAGATATTACCACCGTGTTTCGCGTGGGCTGCGGGCCCGGAAGGGGTTATCAGGGACGAGATGGCTTTCGAATGGGTTTTCTTTCCGGACTAGTTATTACTTGAAAGTTGACGGAGTGTCAACTACCAATCGATCAAGCTGGGATGGAGCCGATACATGAGCCACTGTATCCTTACATGTGAATATGATCCATATATTCTTGATTACCTGAAGTATTATCTCTTTGATTGGACTTGTTTGCTCGCTATTTCACTATTACACTATTATTATCTTGTTTGATGGCCAATTTGATATTTGAAACTTCACTGGGTTTTGACTCACTCTGTTAGTTTTGTTTTCCTTACAGGGGTACGAGCGAGGCGTGAGACCTGTAAAAACTAGCGTAGTCTAGTTATTTTGACTTTTGACTTGTACTCGCGCTATTACTCGAATAGAATGTTTTGTATCTGGATTGTATACACTTTGAACCAGTTTGGGTATATTGAGGTTTTGTATCTTGATTGTGCATCAATGTAAATTATAAGCTTGAATTGTGATGTTATTTATGGTCCACGGATGTATGCACGTGATACGAGTGAGTGAGTCCTGGCGAGGGTTTGGCAGGTGGTCCGCCGAACCCTTTGGTACGCCTTAGGGGAAGGTGGGGTCGCCACAAAGATGCAATTTTTCAGTTTTGGTATGGTGGTATGTATATGACCAATTTGGTTAGATTTGTGGACTAGAACAAGTACCTTTTATTTCCTATAACTTGGGGATTTGATTAAGGATGTTTTGCCATGAAGTTAAGCTTTAAATGTGGAGGAGAAACTTTAGGAAATTAGGGGAGGTTAGTTGTTTTTCTGCCTTGCTTGCTGGCCGAATGGAAACCAACTTGATTTCCTTTAATTGTGAGGTGATTTTGTGGTAAACTTGTCTAGGATACTTGGTAAACCGTTAAGGTTTACTTGTGTGTTGAATTTTGGTTGAAATGAAGAGGTTTCATTGGTGTTTCCCTCTAATTTTGTTGACTGCGAATTGTTTGTTGGCCGAACTGATGGTGATGCATTTCACTTTGTTTTTCAACCTTTTCAGGTTGAATTTTGGCCAAATCTTGTTCCAAACACCTGTTAAGACTCTTGTGGGCTGAACTTGAGCGAAAACCATGAGTTTGGGAGGTGAAAACCTCATGTTGTGCTTATTTCATTTCAAAAATTCTGGTAGGCTTGCAACTTAGTTACTCTGCTGTCTTTTAGCCTTAAAGTCCTTTGGTTTGGTGGTCTTTTGGACTCAATCTTGCTCATTTCACTTGCTAAAACCTTGAACTACAAGGGGGGGAGGTTGAATTGGAGCGAATATCATAACTTAAAGAGGTGAACTACCTTGTTTTTCTTCACTGTTTAGTTGCTGGAATTTTCCGACCATGAAATAAAATGAGGAACTCTTTGGTTACTCATATTTCTTGGGATCAAATGTTCTTTTTTCACTCCAAAACCATATGTCAATCATTGCTCTAGTATGTACTTGGATTTTTCCTTGATTTGTACTTTCAAATTTGTCTTTGAACCCTTGTGATTTAGGAGGCCAACTTGGATAGGTGTATGGCCCATAGTTAAGTCAAAATGTGAACTTCGTTCACGTAAGTTTTGGATGGTTGGGCCATAATGTTTTATCTTGGTTGCTCTTAGGGTTTGACGGTGAATACACAAATAACTTGGAGACGAACGTTTAATGTTGCTCTGTTTTGAACTGGTAAGTGTTCCAATTGCATGTTCCATGCTTATTGTTGCTAGAAATTGCTAGGCACTTGATTTGTCATTTCTTAGGCGAGTGTGTATTTTATCACACTTGAATTAACTTAACTAAACTTTTGATATCTTGTTCATGCATGTACAAGCAATTTGATTTACAAGTGACCTATATCTTGACTTGAAATACTTGATCTTGCGTGCGAATTTGTATGTACATGTGCATAATTATAGACCTACTGTATATCTTTTTCCAGTAGTCGAACTGGGCCCTTGGACACTTATCCGAGACGTCGGTAAGTGGGAACTTGGGTTACTCATGCGTATGCGTGAATGTAGGTCCGTAATGGCTGAATTGAGCCCTCGTTGGATCTTTTGCTTGAGACCAACCTTAGAGCGGTCGGATAAGTTGGACAACCTTGAGTAAATGACGAAATTTCTAACCTGATTACTCGTGACTTGAATTCATGACTTGAACTCGTGACATGCTTGAATACGGAGTGTTAGGTGATAACTAACGTCTCCAATCTTTACTTGCGTGAGCATTGGGTCACAGCCAACGACTTCACTCGTGAATACTTGATACTTGGATTTTAAGTCCAAATCATGAATACTTGAATACTTGGGGTTGTAAACCCAACTCATGGCTAGTTGGTTGAATCGAGCCGGCAAGGGTTTGGTCGAGAAGATTGACGAACCCTGGATACTTGATTGGTGTTCGGGCTTGATAGGGGAATGATTGGTGGACGGAGATTGACGTTTAGTGGTGATCTACGGATATTATAATTTCATGGTTGATGGAAAGTCAACAGACCCTGGACAAGCTGCCATGGTACCTGCTTCTGAGAGCAAACTATATCCTTCGATAGGAATGCGATCTTTACTGTACATTATTACATGCCCTATCTGGTTACCTGTTTTGCTATATATTATATCATGCCTGCTAGTTTACTTGCATGTTTTCTTGGAATTTCACTGGACTTCTAACTCATTCCATAAATTTGTTTTCCTTACAGGGGTAAGAATGTGAGAGTGGGAATTGGAGAAGACATAGACTTTGTTTAAGTTTTGTTAGTTGCTCGCATAGGCACTCCTTAGCTCTCTAGTGGGCTTGTTTGATTTTATTTTGTAAGTTTAACTCCTCGGCTGTATTTAGAGATTGTATGGGCATTTGATGTCCACAATTGTATATGTCTAGGGTTGTAATTGATATTGCCCTTATTGTTGAGGTTGTTACTTTGTAAATTTCGTGACGACGTGAGTGAGTTCTGGTGAGAGCTAGGCAGACGGTCTGTCAAACTCTTGGGTACACCCTAGGGGGAGGTGGGGTCGTCACATATTTGATGAGGGCCAAATCTTACCTCAAATAAGCAAATAAAAGTACAGTAGGAGTACTAGTGTGAACCCAAGGATTTGGCAGACCGCCTGTCCAGCTCTCGCCGGGACTTACTCACTGACATTCTTGAAAATGGCCTTTCACGCCTCTAGATTAACATAGAAGGTCCTCAAATCAACCATAATTCAACTTCATTTACAAGCCAAAAATGAAACGTAGCTTTACATTGCCAAATATCCCAAATACATTCAATCCATAAAAGTACAAGTACAAGTACAAGAAACTTATACACACTAGTTCACGCTTACTTGCTTCAGCCTTCATTCTTGTAAGGAAAACTAACTAATGGGATGAGTTAAAAGGCTAGTGAGGTTCCCAAACAAGCAATCATGCAGGCAAAACACGGAAACATTTACATTTAGCACAGTAATAAGCAGTTATTCAAGAATCAATCGTTCATTCATTGAAAGGATACATGTTCACTTGGAGCCATTCATTGAAGTCATTCATTCATTCATTCGCCAACCATTTTCCTTATCCCTCCGATATTAGAAAACATTTGCAAGTGAAAACTCTTTCATTGTTCATGTCATTCATTCATTAATTTCATTGCATTGAATTCACTGGCCAGTTCTCCACCAGATTTCGTGATAATACTCGAGTATACCAAACATTGTCCTAGGGTCACCAGTTGCTCGACCGAGTCCACTTCTAGCTCGAGTTGACTGGCAACGAAGGACAAGGGCCTAGTTCAGCCAAAAGTCTTACATTCATGCACAAGTAGCATTCAATCATTGAAAATTCACTTTTGTTTGGGTCGAGTGCGATAAAGTACATACTCGCCAATCGAAAATCTATTTAGCAATCATTGGAAAGCATTTAACATTCAAACAACATTCACAACATGCTACATAGTCATTTAAAGCACACATATGCAAGGAACACTCACCGATATCAGTAGAGTAAATGTCAAAAGTTTGTCCCCAGGTTATGCTCGTGCTTACCAAAAAACCCTAAGAACATCCAAGATAAAGATATTATGGTCCAACCATCCAAAGGTTAAGTGAACAAAATTCGCATATTAGGCTCAACTATGAGTCACAAGTCTATACAAGATAGCCTCTCAAACATGTAGGGTTCAAGGGCAAATTTGAAGGTACAAATCAAGAAAAAATCTAAATGTATTCTAAAAGTGAGGAGAGCAATTTAAGCATCCAAAATCTCACCAAAATAAAGTTTAAAACCCAGGAAATGTTTTCCAAAGTTTTCCAAGTCCCACTCAATCCATTTGATAAAATTTCCAACTTTGGTGACATTCTTTGAAAAAGTATAACTTGAGTTTCGTAAGTCGAAAAATCATAAATCTTATAAAATGGTATAAGACACCTTCATAAAATTCAACCCATAAATTAGTGCAAAATTCTCAGTTACTGCTGAACTAAGTGCAAAAACAGGATAGTATTGGATTTTCAGTTCACTTTGAAATTTTGCTTGTATTTATAAAAAGTGAACCAAACCATGAATTTTACACAATTAAAAGAGTTATGAGTCTAGTTGCAAATGCAATAAACAGGACTCAATTCAGATTTTTCTATACCAAGATATAATAGATTTTCCAAGACTGTTTAGAGTCTCCTACAGAAAAAATTTTTAGCAACACTTGACTCAATCTTCCCACTTAAGCTCATGATTTTTGGTTCAAATCTAACTCACAACAATCAAAGTTTAATGTCTAACAAAGTTTGTGGAGCAAGATTTTTCCCAAAAGTTTTGAAAAATAAGGGCTAACAGCACTCAAAAGTTTCAGCCAGCAAGAAGCTTTCAAATAGAAATTTTCCTCAAGTCATCTACCTAAATCAAGATTTCAAAGAAACCTATCATCAACCTATCAAAGATCTAATCTTTCTAGCTACAAATCTACTAGAAACTTGAAGAAAAGAGAGGGTTTCAAGCCAATACCTCTCCTAGCAATTTCAACCACAAAACTAACTAATTTAAGCATATCCCTAGCACATATACATCATAACCCTAAGCAGAAATTTTAAACCCTAGGCTGGAATTTGATACCAAGAGCTAGAAATCCTTCAAGTGAAGCCAAAAATACATGTATAAATTGGAAAATCCTCATGGCAGCCCAAAATTTCATAGCAAAGCTAGAAAATAATCATCTCATGGCTGGAAAATGTGAATCAAAGCTAGAAAAGTTCCACCAACTTCACAACCTATGAAATCTTCCATATTCAAGTAATATATCCACTAAAATGAAAGATTAAAGGGGAAATAGTTCCTTACCAAGATTACCTTCAATTCCTAAGGAGAGTAGCAAATCACAGCTTTTTTCCCTCAAAATCACACCACACCAAGCTTCTTCCTTCCTTGTTGCAACCTTCTACGGATGGATTTAGGGTTTGAGGTTGATTTTCCCACAAAATCTAGCAAGATTTCAAAGTGAAAATGCAAGAGTTTTTCTCCCTTTTCTCTCTCTTAGTTTCGGCCTTCATGGAGCAAAAATGAAGGATTTTTGGTGTAAATTGGAAGATAAATACAAGACCAACTTTTGGTCAAAGTCTTAGCAAGACTTCTTGGATGATCGACAAGTGGTACTAATCCAACTTAAGTCTATCTCTTTGTCTCTCTTTTGTCTCCAAACACCAAGATATTTAGGACTTCTCCAATTAACTCTTAACACTTTTAATCACATAATCCCTCTGGCACCACACTCGTTCTCATCCATGAAATATAACGCACACATCTCACTAGTCGATCAAACTAGTATCATACACACTACAAGAAAAAAGTCCTATTATGACATACCAATAAGGACACTTTTTTGGAAGTGTTGTTTTACATCTTTTATGAAGACATAAAAAAGTGAATGTCATAATAAAATAACATGAACCAAGTACCATTGCTCTTTGTTTTATATTTTTTCTAAATTGAAAATTTTGATGTGTCAAATTAGAATAGCTATTAGGACATTACCTGTGAATGTTAGCAGAAGTAATAGGAAATTGAGATAGAAACAACGTAGTTTTGTCACTGATATAAAAGAAATGGTGAGAAAGCATGGGAAAAAGAAAAAAAAGAACGCGGCAAGGAAAATTTTGCCGCTTCACTAAAAGTTTGCCCAAATACACTTCTCTTTGAAAGCTCCGCCTCTCACAATTCACACCAAAAGTTCCACCAGTTTCTTCTTCAAATCTAAACCCTTGGACCCTATTCATAAAATCCATCATCATTGACATTACAGCGTCCCGTGAATCACCAGTCTCAAGCTTATCAGGATCCTCTGCTTTGCTTGGGAGAATCAATATCCAGGGCAAGCTTTCTTGCCCTTCTCTCTGCTTCCCTCTTCTTTGCATCCGACCCTGCTTTAGCATTCAAGGTAACCAAAACTACAATTTAGCCCGCAATTATTTTAGCGTTTATTGTGATTCAAAATTGTGGGTTTTTTTTTGAATGATTAATGATTTTGGGTTACGTAATCGGAGGAGAAAATGGTGGAGGTCCTTACGGTGTAGAAGTTACCAGGGAACAAGATCTCTCCGGGAAAGATTTTAGTGGGAAGAGTTTGATCAAGCAAGATTTTAAAATTTTATGTGGAGTTGAAATTTATCCACTTCTCTGTGCATTTAGATTAAGTATGTTGCATACCTTTTTCCTTTTCATTTTTTTTTTCATTGGGGTATTCAATCCTAGATAAGTCGCGTGACGTCATGTGAATTCTGTTGAACAATCAATACTTAGGCAAGCCAAATTCAAAGGCGCAACATTAGTAGGAGCTAGCTTCTTTGATGCTAATTTGACAGGTATATCCTCTACTAAAATGTCATTTGCTTCTCTAGTATGGAAAAACAGAATTTTTTATCTAAAGTAGCAGACATAGGGAGTATCTGGGATATTAAATTAGATTACCGAAAAGCTTGATGATGAACCGCCTGCCACCGATTCCACTACAGCAAAGACTACAGTTGTAACTTATAAGAAAATTGTAATTAGGAAATTGTATAAGAAAATTGTATAAGAAAATGTCATTTGCTCTTCTATATTTATTTGTTCTATTTGCTTCAGAATAATTAGGAAAAGTCATTCAGCACTTTTGGTTCTGTCTCATTTTTTAAAATATTTGTCAAGAAATTTGCAAGCTGATGTTATTTTCTTCTTGAATAATTAGTGAAGGACGTATACCACCTATTCAAAATATTATACAATTGTTAAAATTTTACTTAAGTTCATTAATGTTTCATAACAGGTTTAAATTGAAGATAGCTATCTATGAAAATGTTCGTTCTTGAAGACGGTGCACATTGATTTCGCTAGAGGTACAAGCTAACTTATATTCTTGTATTCTTTTTTATTAGAAATTAGATTACGTTACATATATGTTATTAAATCTGTTCATTTGTTTGAACCTGTAATGTACGTTTCTTTTCATCTTTTGGTCATTCGAATTCTTAATTTCTTTTCTAAACTGGAGTGTCATTGCAGTGGATATATCATATGACATGCAAATTTTATTCTTAACATTGATTCGTGTAAAAAACTGTTTACTTGGTGATACGTGATAAATGGCTAGTGGTGGAAAACCTTTGGGGTTCGGTCTGTTTGCTCATGTCTTGTGCTTTTACCTCAAACAGTGACCTTCTTGTTGACTTCCAAATAGCTTCTTGATATTCTTAATTGCTTTTTGCTTATACATATATATATATGTATATGTATGAATGTGCATATTTTAAGGTTAAATATGTCATGGTTACAGAATATGGATAAAACTTGGAAGCAAAAGAATAGACGAAGCAAAGAATATTGGGATGGTTTGCAAAAATTCTTAGATTATGCATTCCAGAATTCAAGTATAAATGGGATGATATTATGTCCATGTAAAGAATGTAAGTATGGTGTATGTATTACCAGGGAGAATGCAGAACTTCATATGAAAGTTTATGATTTTGTTAAAGGATACACCCATTGGGCAGCTCATGGAGCATTTGTTTACTCTAGTGCACCAAACCTACTTCTCATGATATCTCACATGGGGTACGGGGTGAACTTGATGACATGCATGGTTTGGTTCATGATGCATTGGGAATTCTTGAACAAGATCATACAAAGATAGATGAAACTGAATACGAAAACCAATTGCCCAATGTAGAAGCTGAAAAATTTTACAATCTAATTGATAATTCTAACAAAGAGCTTTACTCTGGATGTAAAAGATTCTCAAAACTTTCCTTTATGATTCGGTTGCTTCACCTCAAATGCCTTGGTAAACTCAGCAACAAAATTTTTGATATGTTACTTGATTTATTGAAAGAAGCCTTTCCAGATGCGATGGATGGTTTGCCTAAGTCTTATTATGAAGCTAAAAAGTTAATGAAAGAATTAGGACTTGGGTATGATAACTATGATGCATGTCCGAATGACTGCACTTTGTATTGGGGAGTAGATGCAAGCAGAAAGCATTGTGAAACATGTAAAGAATCCAGATGGATTAAATTTGAAAATGATCCGACTGGTGAAGATTCATGAGGATTGATAGTTGCACTTTTAGAAAAGACAATGCTGGATTCTATCGCAAGAGTTGGACAACAGCCTTTTGTTTCGAGAAGCAATGCTAGTTTTTGAGTTAACTTCAAATTTGTGGAATATTTTTCTGTTCTTGAGGATGCTGCTGGATTCTATTGCAAGAGTTGGATGGCAGCCTTTTGTTTAGAGAAGCAATACTAGTTTTTGAATTAACTTTAGATTTGTGTACTTTATGAAATGGTCACAAAATTTATTATGAGGTATAAACTTTCAAGCAGATTTATATTCTTTGGCATAGTGGCTATCTTACTTTTGCATGTTATGTGTTTGGCGTATTGTATTAGGAGATTAGAGTACAAAATTTGGATGAAAATTGCCCCAAAAAAAAAAAAAAGACAGCTATTGAGGCACTTGCCAATGTCTACATTGAAACTAATGCATCTACTAAAACCACATATCGTGATACTTTTTTGAGAGTTTGAAAATTCCTTTTAATAACAGTAAAAAATGCCCTGAAAGACAGGTAAACACTACATTGTAAACTGCCTCCATTAATGTATATAATGCACTTCATTGTGCCTAGAAAAACACCTTTTGGCAACATGTACAAGTGTCCTAAAAAGGACAAAAATGATACCAAGTAAAACGCCTTTATAGTGCATCTTTAGAGACATTGGTTTGTGCCTATTTGCAATTTCTATCATGGCAATTGTGAGTGCATCACATTCATTAAACATGGCATTAAAAAGTGCCTCCAACCTTTTCCAAACGGGTAGTTTAGTAGACATTTCATGTGTGCGCCTCAATAGTCTAAGTGCCTCTAAAAGTTCCCTATTCCATCATTTTGTTGTGCCTCCAAATATAATTTTTCTTGTAGTATATAATTTTTCTTGTAGTGCCTCCAACGTACACTATGAGACTTAACATGCATCAAATGAAACATGCACCAAGTAAAATAAGAAAATAGGTCAAATTCATGATTCAACTAATAAAACAACCAAGAATTCAAGGCAAGTAAATGAAAATCATAGAAAATATGTAACTAACTATCGGGTCACAACAACACAACTTGCAAACATCTAAAAGTGAGCAAAAATGAACAAAATCCTTTTTTTCTTGGTCAAAGCTAGGGTTTGAAATCTCTTTCTTTCCATAAATATGTCATGCTACAAAACGTTAGACAATCAATTAAAAGAAACAATAAGGTACAATAATCCGTTATCATTCACTATATATGCAAGCAAGTAAGCCAAAATGAAAGGTATGAAAATTTTGGGCCCTCACATTTGCCCTAGTCCCACCCTGCTCCTTGTGTGGGTGGCCATAGGGAAATAAATTTTCTCTAAGCTTTTTCTGCTACTTTAAGAAAACACCAATACATGAACATGCAAAAGTAGATGGCTAATCCAACTTAATATGTTCTAGGTCTATTGTTCTTCCAACAGAAGACTACTAAAGGAATTCAATTTTAATTAGTTTATGGAAATCATCATACGTTCGAATAGGACAAGGAAAGATGATTGAGAGGCTTTAAATATTGTCATTTTTTTGTTGTTGAATGAGATGAATTGTGAGCATATAAACATACAGTTTCTAAGTTGCTCCTTCTACTGTTGTATTTAGGGGTTCAAAAGAATCGAGTTTAATTGAATAGCTCATGAGTTTGCTCTGTCAAAGGTCAAGTTCAAGCTCTTATTGATCGAGTTCGAGCTCGAGTTTGAATAGATAGAGCAACTTGACAAGTTGAGCTCGAACATAATATGAATTTCAAAAGCTCGTCAAGGTTAATCGAGCTTCATATATATGTGTTTTTTTAATTTTTATTTACTAGTATGAACTATCTATTTAGTCTCCTATTTTAAATTATATCAATTAGACTCAATTGAACTCGAATTAAGTTCAATTGGACTCGATAAGCACGAGTTCGAGTAATGCAAAATTAAATCGAGTTCGACACCAAGCTCAAGTTTGAATCCAAGTTTTTTAACTTGATTTGATCTCGAGTAGTATAATATTCGAACTTGATTTGACTCGATTACACCTCTAGTTGCATTCCCTAAATCTTATAGGCTCCAAATTTACCTTTAAAAAACATGAGTAAAATTCCCAGTTCTCAAACATGAGGGGAATGGGACGGGGTGTGCTCTGTGCCTCTCCCTTCTAACGTACTTCATTTAACGCAAGAGGAAGAAAATCCCTCTCATCCCTGCCCTCCCCCCTCTCCCCCCCCCTACCCCATTCCTCCCTCGTAAGATGGGTTCCCGCCATTGCCATCCCTAATCAAGTTAGTTACTATAATCGAAGACTAGACTTGAATTTTAAGATTTTTTTTCCTTTTTCCTTTATGTGCTGAGTGGGTTATGATTCCCTTCTAATGCCAATTGATCTCTCTAAGTTTTTTTTTTTAAAAACAGTTCGTGAGGATTCATTATTATAGAGTTCCATGGGAATTGTCCGCATATGTATGTTGAAATTTAGTGGAAAAAGTGTTATAAAATTCTATGATGGAATTGTATGCAGCATGAATGACTAAAAATTGCCCCAACGCATTCAACTGCATTGTTTTCTTTTGATTGGGCTCAGGAAAGGTCTATGTTGGGCTGTGGGGCCCAACCTATTAGTTTGGGTCGAACCACAGGATACGAAGGCTGTTGGCCCAAACTTGGGCATTTAACACAAACAAATTAAATCAGAAGGCAAAGTTAAGTTTCATTTCTGTGCTTCTAAAAAAAAATTTGCTCGAAGTAGCCCAACCCAAAAAAAAATCTGCAGGCAAGTACACCCTCTATTAGCTTAAGGCCACTTACCTTACCCAACTTAAAACGTAAAACCAAATCCATTCGCTAACGAAAACCCATTTTGCGTTGACCTGACCGGACCTTACACAGTGACCGAAGGTTCCCCCAATTCGAAACTCTACCCCATGAACCGATCCAAGATCATCATGCAGCTAATCATTTCCGTTGTGCCCGTATGGCCTGCAAGCGAGTTCTCATTTTTCTTTTTCTTTTTCTTTTTTATTCATATCCTAGGTTTTTATAATTGCTTTTGTACCTGAATTTTCACTTCTTTACAAAAAGGGACAAATGAATAAGTTGACTAGTCAATGAAATTTGCGACAAAAACTAGACTAGTTGCAAGTTGCAAATTTGGCCCAAGTAAAACTAAACAAAGGAAAACAAGGGAATGAATTTGGTTAAACTAGTAATGTAACCTCCAAAAGTTGTACATTTATTCGAGAGAATTATAGTTTTTGTTCCAAACATTCAGAGCATGAGTGATTCTAGTTACTAAAGTTTGAAAAAAGCAAACATAGTCAATAATTCTAAGAGTCATTTATTGATATTTTACAACCATATAGTAGTTTCACTATAGTTGAAACCCTGTTTTGCAAATAATACTAGCTGTTATTGGTATCTTGCTACTATTATTATCACTATAGAGTACTATAATTACTGTAATACTTTTTATGATGTGATATATGTGAGATAAAAATGTGGTTGAAAATGTAAAAAGGTGGATTAAAAAAAATGTTTATGATATAAGCGAAAAATTATTTTAAAAAAATTTACTATCCAAACATAGCCTGGATATTATTTATTTATTTGCGATGTATTTCATCTCTACACGAAATTAATTAAGGGCATCACAAGAGCTGCCTCTGTTCAGGAAGATTCCTTCCTTAGCTCAGCTGCTTCTTTGAAATCACAAGTTCACTTTAATTGGTACCAACTGCTGATGCGCATCTTTTTCCCTACAAATAATCATTGCCATTCCTCCATACCTTTAGAGCATGCGCAGAAGAAATAATTATGTCATCACATAACATATTTTTTTCTCTGGTACTGGACTTGGATTTCTCAGCGAGAAGTGCAGATAATGGCTTGAAATCGATGCAGTTTTGGCTAAAGAAAAACAACAGAAGCAAAACAGAGCTTTTACTTAAATAGTCAACTACACATAGATAACTCTTTAATTACTCACAAAAGGTATGTGTATAAATTTACAATATAGTCACTTATAATCATTAATCATCATCATCTAATTTGCTATAGGTAATTCTATGTAATGTAAGTAAAACAGGCCCACAAAAGAAAACCCCAACAAGAAAAGTGACCATGATAAAGCCAGGCAATAAAGGGAAAGACCATGGTAGAATCATTAGACTAAATAAAAGCCAGGCAGACAAGGCATGGCTTGCCATGCTACTAACTTTTCTAACATGACCACAAGGACTCTCCCATGCTGGCCTGATGATCTATTACCATCCCCATTGCAAAAAGGGACGTACGATCATGATGAGATTGTGTGTGCCGGGATGACGAAGGAGATGTAATGTTGTTGTGATCAGGTGAATTGGTCGCAGTGCCAGGCGAAATCGAAGAGAACTGTCTCATTCTCATCTGCACCACTTCAGCTTGTGCAAGTGCCAGTTGAGTTTGAAGAACATCTATTTGCTGCTGTAAGGATGATATTGCTCCCACACAACCATATACAGGATCTCTCACTCTTGCATTTGCTTCATATACCATGGAACTAACCGCATCGCCCCGCTGATGCTCCGGCAGCTCCTGCAAATTTTATGCTTCAGAAATGAGCAGCAGATATTGCAAAAAGAAGATTGATACTTCTGTGCATTTTGTTCTTGATCCTTTGCCTAGAATCTAGATTATTTTATTTATTAGTACTTTGGCTAAGATTCCACATTATTAGCAGTATTGCACTTACAAACTGGTAAACCAAACAACAAAATCTTGTAACAAAACGGAAAGTTTTGAAGCAAAGAGAAAGTGAAAGATATCAAGCCTGCTTTTTTCTACAACATTAGTAACCTTATTATGAAGCTTCTTTAATAGTTAGGTAAATTTATGGAGAAAGTAAAGAACAGGTAAACAATTTTGGACTTTTTTAACGTAATACTTTGGATGTTATGTTGTATTAAGTACTTATTATAAGAACTTGGCTTATGTACATCACTCTTCAGCATAATTAAAAGGATTGTTAGGAAAGCATTTTAATTAGATTCCGCCCATTGTCATTCAAATTGTAGGAGAATTTTTAATTTGTTTTCTGTCCTTTTTTTTTGGTACATGTCGACTAAATGCGACCATGTTCCTGCAATTATTATTTAAAATTTTAACCTAATTTCGATAAAATCCTGTTCATAGCATCATCATGAAATTAAACTTTATATCATGATGTACTTTAAACCCTGAAACAAGCAATCTGATGCGAAATTGAGATAATCAATTAGGCCAAAACATAGAGATTCCAATGTCTTGGACAAAAGTCATCAAGAAGTTCACCCAAATTTTGACAAATCACCAACGTTAAAGTGATCTCATGATTACATACCATGCACTCTCCTTTGAAATTTAAGGAAAAATTTTAAATTTTGACTTAGACTTGCACACTTTTAGACTTTGCAAGTTTTATCAGTGTGAACTTACCTACAAAAAGAAAAAAGTTCCGATTATATGATATAAGCATGCACTTTTTCAAACAACTCACATTGAAAAATCTTTGACTAAAAAGCTTGAGCTTACATGCACCCATGAATTATAAAAAAAAAAAAAGAAAGAAAAGAAAAGATAAGAGGAATATTTCTTCTCTCAAAAATTGATTAG